>NW_025767191.1:3000000-3241973 GCF_003918875.1 Haliotis rubra
ACATATTTCTACCTCATCGTACAACGATTTCATATGTAATCACTGCGACTAACAGAACCGGATGGTCAGACTCACTGCCTTTTATTGAGTTTATCATAACCAGGAACATTTGTTTGGCCCATCTTATTCATACATGGACTAAAATGTTTGACCCACTGATGAGAGATTAACACTATCAATTTTTTTAATGAAGATAAAATAAGTTGCGTTATCTATGACGATACTTGCATGTAGTCTTGTATGCATTTAGAAAATATAGAATCATGTGCTTTGAGCAAATGAAACGGGAACAAAATAAGGGATTAACGGGGATTATCACGCCCCAGTGAGTTCTGCTACTGAAACAATAGGAGTTGGGTAAGTGGGAAGATCCCAATGAAACTGTTATCTCTCATTTCGTTTTTCTCACATAGGCAGTTTGACGGAATATTTCAATGGTTCGAAATTTAGCTGAGTTGAATTTAAATACGTTGAATTATGTGTGCATGCATAGAATTACAAAACAAAAAAGTGTGTTTTAAGGAAATAAAAATATTTGTCGGGGATGGGCGCCATAATTTTATATAATAATTTTGATAATTAATAATCATATGAATAAATATAAAAATGTTGTTCTAAATTAGACCGTCGCTATCAAAAGAAGTACTCTAGAGTTCTTGACAACTGATTTAACACATTTTTTCACTTAATTTATGAATGATGTTTATCGCTTAGATATTTAAATTGTGGTAAAAAAATAGATGCTTTGAAATTCCTTAAAAGAGTTAAAACATTGCAAACAGAACCTATCTGTTGGAAGAGTAAGTGGTTTGTTAGAATACTGCAAAAACTCGGCGCTGGTCTCTAAAATTTATACTGGTAGCATTAAAAGAATTTAAACTGTCTTATTGTCATTGAACTACCTGCGATCATTTAGTAAAATGATTTTCCAATTATTAACATTATCGTGTAGGCTTGCTTAAGAAAGTCTTATTCCTCCTCTTTAGTAAATCTTGAGCGTTGGACATGTTCAGCAGTGTAGCTGATTACTAATGTGTCTACTATTCTCGCTCAAGATTTACAGTTATATTTTTGCCAGTTATAACACTTAGAGCGTACTGTAAAAATATGCGTTTAACTTCACCTTCAGTGAATTTTATGAAAGAAATAGATGAAACATTATATAATTTGTGTTCATAATGATAAGAGACCACTAAAAGACCTTTAAAAGACATCTAGGCTCATTTAAAATTAAATAAAATATCTCGTTTTGCAGAAATACTACATAAATTATCCCGTCTTCGTTCAAAATCCTAGCAGTTTTTAATAGAACACATTCCTCGAGTGAACGTGAAGGTCGTAACGCCTATGCATGTATTCTCCTTTAAAAGGCAATGGTGTAACTGAACGTTTCACTGTCAGGTGCGATGCAAATTTCTCTTTTGTGACCGTAGATTCGGTTTCAAACCCCACCCTGGTAGACAGGGGAACATGTAGCGTACGTTGAGTAAGAGAGAAGGGCGATATGTTGGGTTTATTCCGGAGCTGTATAGAGAAGACTTGATAGCTTGTTCAGTCTCGTTCGTGTCAATCGTGTTACTGTTATTGCAAGCCAACTGTTATTACATTGCCGTACCTGTCGGGCCGTATGCCCCGGCACGCAATCTTATGTCATGTGACCTCAACCAAGCGTCCCTTGTATTCATGTACCTGGGTTCCACTGGCTGAAAGTAATATATCAGTGGGGTGTGTTTAGACTGTATTTTTGCATTCGGATAGCTCAGAGTGCGACGTCATGTCAACCGACATTCGCACAAGAAGGATATACCGGTTCATTTCTGATAGGGATTTCTGAAAAGGATTTCAGTCAGGTAAGAGGCGGTGTTCGCCACATCTAACTTAGAAGGAAATTAACACATCATAAACCGTTGTCTTGTGATATTACTAATCCTTTTGGACCCGTGAAGATCCGGGTTAGAATTTGTCTTCAGCAGCCCGTGCTTGTCCTAAGAGGCGACTAACGGGATCGGGTGGTCAGGCTCGCTGACTTGGTTGATGCATGGCATCGTATTTCAATTGCGTAGATCGATCAACATGATGTCAGTCACTGGATTGTCTTGTCCAGACCCGAATAACTGGAATATTCCTAAGTGCTGCGTTAAACAACAAACACAATGTCACCGTTTCACTCTGGTCAACTCACAGGCTTGCTCCTATTTATACCATCAAAATTTCCTTTCAATTTTCTAAATGAAATTTATGAAGACGATGCGCCCAGTAGGAAGCAATTATCACATACATGTGGATAATGTCTGTTCTTTGATTACACAGATTATAAATAAACTTTGCCCACAAAACGCTGCCAATACAACAGCCAATCCAGAGTTGTAGCTGCCAAGCCATAATTACTTAATTTAGCATGTACATTATATCTACAATGTTAAAAACAGATTTACCAGATCCAAGGTCAAACCCTCGCCTTGACATGTGCAGAACAGATAGCGTAAGAGCAGTTAGATGCTAGTTGTATTCACTGCACACGTTCAACGCTGTAGTTACGGCCGTCGAATACCGACGACTACAGCAACTGACATGAGTATGCATAACTTGATATAGTCCGACATTTTCAGGGCAGGGTAGTTCGTGTTTTGTAGTTCGGGGCGTCTGTATGTTAAAGTATGTGATCAACGTACTATCATAATTATATTTCATCATACACAAAGACAAGAGGAGGTCAAAACCATTGACCTCATCGTCATCATGGTACATTTGTTTGTCCTGCAGTGGGTATATGGCATAGTTTGTTGACAATTGATTTTCTTTCTTACCTTTATTAGTCATACAGTCATAAAGAGGTTATCACGTGAGTAGTTATAGGATGTTATACATCCATTATTATACATACATAGCGTATTTTCTTAATACAGCACATTTCCCATCCAAACCACAAAAACTTGATAACGACTTCTTCACACAATATCAATTTTAGAACTAAATATATATTACGTCAGGATGTCAATGATTTGATAATCAGACAGTGACATCAATTAAAATAGTTCCAATCAATACCAAATTGTGGACTCCTGGCGAAAGTACGGGTAGGGAAAGTAACACATTGACTGCACACATTGTTTCTATTTGACTTTCGAGACAGGCCATCGATCCGCCAACTCGAGTAACTGCCCTTTATCAAAGGGAAGTTACTCCAACTACAGTGTACGAAGGCGTCGTATTATTACAGTTAAACGCTTTTAATATTTCACTTGTTAAAGAATTACTCGAAGTTAAGACGCTAAGGCTTTCTTTTGCATGATATTATGTACAACGACAATTGAGCACATGTGATTAACCAAACATAATTTCATAACTAACATTAAACCGAAACAGCAATACCATTCTCTTAGTTGTAAAATTGTTATTGTTAAATTGGTCATATTTCTGTTGTTTATTATAGTCAGTTAGTCGGCAGACTTCAAAATACGAGCGACTACTGAAGATTAGACAAAGGGATGGCATCCACTAACGGATCTGAAGGAACCGGAAGCGCGTTTGCGAATGCCGGTGTGGGCACGGTAGATCTCGTTGTCATCATAGTATATTTGTTCGTCTGTCTTGCAGTTGGTATATGGGTAAGTATTAGCATTGTTTGATAACATGTACTTTCCTTTTACAAGCTACAGGCTGACAGGAATTTGCCGTAAGAGGCGACGAACGGAATATGACTGCCAAGACCGCGGAATTTGGTAGTTGCATTCAATTTGTCTTAATCGATGCTGATGGTTTCAAGCACTGGATTGTCTAGACCAGGCTCTAATTTTCCAATTGCTGTCCTGTTACTTAATGGGTTGTGGGTCAGAATAGTTCCCCAGTACCACATGCCTGTCTACTTGCTTGGCCTGTGGATCAGAATTGATCCCATTTGTATCTAAACATGAATCCCTGGTCAAGATGACCATGAGTGGCGATTAAAGCGGTACCGTGTAGTCAGATTCGGTCAAGTGGTTGTCTGGGTATCATCGTGCGTCAACTACTGTCTTGACTGTTCCACACTCATATTTACACGGTGGTGTTGTATATATATGGAATGTAGCTGACTGCCATGTAAAACAATGAAAATAAACATTATGTTGAACTATCCGCCAAAGGATTGGTTGGTTTGTTGATTAACGCCGCACTCAGCAGTATTCAAGCTGGTCAGGTCTCTTAATGCCTACAGTGACAAATGCCTACAGGCAATAATAGCTACGGAGTATGTTGTTTTAGGTGAGCAGCAGTGATACGCTTTCCTGCACAAAAGTGGTCACTTCCACCCTAATGAGTTTAACCTGTTTACACTATGAAAACTTCCTAGAGATTATCTGATCATATCTGCACAAGCAGTGCCTTATGTATCCTTTTTGCTTGTTTTCAATACAATTTCTCTATCTTTCTCAACAGGAACTATATATGTAAAAGCAATTTAATTACTTCTGTTTAGCATGCAATAGATGTTGTACTGAGTAAGTTTGAGAAGGAAACATGTTGAAATAAAATGGGACTTCTGCATAGTTTGGTTCAAATCATGGTGAATCCAAAGAAGGTTGAGTACTACACGTCGCAGAAAGGTGGGCAGCAAGTTCTGTTAGATGGCTACAGGTACAGGGTGAATAACCGGCGCCTGACATGTGTGCACTGGAAGTGTGTACAAGGTGGTTGTCTAGGCAAATGTATCACAGTTGGACAGTTTGTCCGTAACCAGTCGCCACATAATCATCCTTCAGAAGACCAGGTTGCCTTGAAGATTACAAGCACACTTCGTCAGAGAGTCCAGGCCGAGACAACTCCCATCCAGATGATCTATAACGAAGAATTAGCTCAGCTTGATGTTCAAGAGGCTGCTGCCATTCCCTCCTTCCACACCATGAAGAGTGGCCTGTACAAGCAGAGAAGGAAGACCATGCCTCCACTTCCCAAGACTCTTGCTGACGTCAATCTTCCAGACATCTTCAAGCAGACAGTAGATGGACAGCCTTTTCTATGTGTTGATGATGGCGAAGAAGACAGAATCCTGTGTTTTGCAACAAGTGATCGGCTGAGGCTTCTCAACGTTGTGGACACACTTTACATGGATGGAACTTTTTACTCCTGCCCTGCACTCTGGGACCAGCTGTATGTTATCCATGGCCTCATTGACATTAAGATGACTCAGTTAGTGAGTGAGAAAGTACAGCAAACCACTGGACATCCACTTCAGCCAACTAGCATCCGAACAGACTTTGAAATCGCCGCCATCAGAGCAACAGAAGCAGTGTTCCCAAATAGTGCTGTCCGTGGTTGCTATTTTCACTATTCACAAGCTCTGTGGAGGAAGGTGCAAGAACTTAAGTTCACGGATGTCTATCTCCAGGATCCTGAGGTGTATACGTGGATAAGGCGTGCTACAGCTCTACCTTTCTGCCTGTGAGGCAGGTTCAGGATGCCTGGGTAGATGCTCCCGAGATTCCACAGAAGGTCCAGTGGCACGATTACATCACCAACACCTGGGATGACGACCGTGCCTTCTACAGAGTCGGAATCTAGAACCAGCATGACAACCTAGGACCTCGCACGAACAACCATCTCGAGGGGTGGCATTCCCATCTGAACAAGGTCGTCATGAGAGCTTATCCAAACACCTTTGCGTTGGTGAAGGTTCTTCAGAAGCTGGAGAAGACCGAACGGAACAAGCTTGTTCAGTTCATCCATGGAGCTAAACCACCGCCACGACGTCGTGTGTACAAGGAGATTGACAGCAGGCTTGATAAACTAAAGGATCAGCTACGAGCTGGTGTGAAGGGTCCCTTGGACTTTCTCAGTGCTGTTGGTCGACTAGTGAAGACTTTTTTGCCAGTCAAAATATGCATAAGATGATGTAAAGATATTTGACCCTGTCAGATGTAAAGATATGAATTCAATAAATGTTCCATTTCACAAATATATGAAAACCCCCAGCATTTTTTCATTGTGTAGGCATTTGTCCACCTTGTCTGTTGGAATGTTCCATTTATGTAATGGGGAGAAGATAATGCTGCTTGAAATCACTGGTGCATTACTTTGTTTATTCTACACTGTAGGCATTTGTCACTGTAGGCATTTGGAGACTACGCCTTCCAGCTATATGGAGGCTATCCGAAAATTATCAAGTCTGGACCAGATAATCTAGTGATCAACAGCATGACCAAAGGACCGTAGTACACGTAAAATGATTGAAATGGATAGCGATACAAATTTACATTTTGAAACTCGTCATTTTTACATCAGTATTCAGAATTTGTTCACTGGTGGATAGAACGTATATTTAGATGATGTACATTAGGATAGAATGATATTCGTCTTCAATATTACGTTTGTCACACATTCCGCCTACCTGTTTCTCAGTGGAATAAAATATAAAAAAAATTAATCTAAATCATTAGAACATATTAACCACACTACACACAGTACTGTATTGTTTAAACACTGAATACGATTATAAACTTTCCATACTGAATATTTCAGGACCATTCTTGTTTAGAATTAACTTTACCTGAGCTCAGTGACTACTTAGATTCAAAACTATAACAACAACATAGTCTATAGTTAGTATTTCATCTGTTAGCTGTTCTCTCTTTCAGGCGACATGGCGGACACAGCGTGGAAGCGTCAGTGGTTACTTTCTGGCAGGGAGGGACATGCTTTGGTTTGCGGTGAGTGCCATTCTCAATTCTTATCTGGTATCAAACAGGAAACTTCACAAACCGAACACGTCGGTGTCATCACATTGATTAACTTCTACGTGTAATTTGAGTCTTAAATTCAGCGACCGCGGCCATTGTCTGGAACATTGCTGAGTGCGGCGTAAAACTAAACTCACTCACTCACTTGAGGATTCTTGGGCTTCCGGATATTATCCCGTTGTGCAGCGAGAGTAGCGCTGAACACAAACCAAACTAGTGGAGATTATAGCGCACAAGTATATTTTGATTCTGCGCAGAAGACGCCGACCCATATTTTTAAAATTGGAAACGCCGTTCCTATTAAGGGCCTATTTAACTGAAGATAAAATGGGTGACGCTGTTGTGATATTGCACCTCAATTGTTGCAGCAGCCCGTGTCCCATAAAACTGAAACGAATCATCGAGACTATTTATTTTACGAAGACAGCTCTGTGTGTTCTAACACTTATTATGTGAAAACAAACCATTTGAAAATTATAAGGGCGAGAGAGGTTACAGTTATGATAAAAATTGTAAAGTGAGTGGTATAAGTATGTATAAGCGTTGAAAACATCTTCATCGAATTGTGATCATGTGGTTATACTTCTGGGTTGGGTCAACAATCAGGTGACAGCTATAATGTTTAGCTGGTCTCCGAGCACGAACTGCTAAAAAATATGCGTATTTTTAAAGCGCTATTGGCCTATTTTGAAATGCACATACTGCTGAACATCAGAGCGTGCAAGCTGGACCTTGGCCAGGGTGTAACCATGTTGTCAAAAGTCAATGACGCTGTTATTGCTTGCAAAATAAATATATTACTTAGATTTAAAATGTGACAAGATAACCGGGATTCTTCATGTCACACTGGGGCGATGGGGTATCTTAGTGGTTAAAGCGTTCGCTCGTCACGCCGAAGACCCGGGTTCGATTCCGCATATGAGTACAATGCTTGGAAGCCCATTTATGGTGTCCCCCGCCGTGATATTGCTGGAATATTGCTAAAAGCGGCGTAAAAACCAACTCACTCACTCACTCACTCAAGGTGCAATCAAACTGGAATGCTCAGTCAAACTCGAATTAGAATGTTAATCAAACTCGAAAGATCAATCAAACTCGAATGCTCGGTATAAACACACTTTAAGGATAACAAGTTATTATATTTCGTGAGTGCTACCTATCGATTCAGGAATGACAACGGTTCAAGAATCTGTATCGAAACGTCGAACTGACGAAATAACAGAAGTTATCCATAAAGTGAGTCTTTATTCTACTTCCCAGTTTCTATAATGCCACTCAAAGAAATTGTCGAATGCTCAGTTGGAAGACTTGAATGATTCATAATTTCTGCACGCTGGTAGATCCAGTGCTGAATAAGTGAGTGGCTGTGAACTGTATCAGTTCTATGTATCAGTTTAATGCAGGGGGAAGACCCGAAGTGATGCAGCTCTTTACAATGGTAACATCGACAAACACGAGAATGGTGCTGACAAAGTTACGTTGAGATATAATCATTTCGAACCCGCACTATTGAGTAACAAATGATATTAAAAAATCATGACCTAACTAACGTATTTTCTCCCGCAATATATAAATTCTTGTGATGAGAAATGTAACCTGTATCATCCATCTGTCTGTCTTCATGGATGCTTCAGTCAGATATTCACGGTAATGTTCACTAGACAGATTTTGTAAAGGTTCAGTTTCGTTTTGAAATATTATTTCGCACTAGTAAGAATTTTGGCATTTCCAGGAAGTGGAAACGGAGTCGAATACGTACTAGAGAATTTAGCATTTGGTAATCCATACGGCTTAGGAGGGCATTTTAGGATGGTTGATACAGTTTTATGACTTAAATCATAAGACATCAATGTGCAAAGACTGTATTAGCAAAATGGTAAAAATCGGAATCTTCCGAAATTCCACTGAAGCGCTTCTTCAAACAGTTCAGAAGACGTCAAATTCAACAGTCATTATATACGAGGACAAATGCCATTCCCAACTTTTCGTCCCTACTTACAATCATTCACGGCGTTTATCAGGACCATTTTGTTTCCAGATTGGAGCATCTCTGTTTTCCAGCAACATTGGCAGCGGCAGCTTCATCGGCCTCGCAGGAACAGGAGCGGCGTCGGGAATTGCCGTCGCAAGTTATGAACTTAATGTAGGTTAATGTAGATCAACCATCCTCAAACATTGACGGGAGATTATATTTAATGTCCTTCAACATTGTTTCCGTTATAAACATGACGGTGACCGAATATAGTTGTATAGTGAAATATTTTCTCTTAAATTGTATTTTTTTTCCTTTGTGTGTGTGTGTGTTCTTGGGCAAACAACAAAGGAGACAGACACTGCACTTCAAATTGAAGTCATAAATAACTCTTCTTGTGTTCATTAAGACGAGACCAGTGGAATTCGATTATTAACGATGTGAAATATTATTTCACTTCAAGGAACCGCACAGTTTTAATGTTTTTACAACTTTGACACAAGGCCTACCGTGTCCAGCAAACGGGTTTTTTTAAATCAAGTGAAATTATTTTTTGCCAGGATTTATTTTCTTCTACAAAAAGTGAAACATTTTTTTTGTTAAAAAAACAAGTGAAATTACCTTTTGCCACGATTTATTTTCTTTTGATTAGAAGTGAAGTTCGTCAATTCAACGTTCCTTAGAAAATGCGATGGGAATACAAGAGAACCTTTTCGCTGACAATAGTTGTGACAATTTCCTTCCAGGGCCTGTTCTGCCTGCTGCTGCTAGCCTGGTTGTTTGTCCCTGTGTATATAGCAAGCGGGGTATGTATGCGTATCGGGGATGGCATTTGTGTGGTAACCCCTCACACGTGCAGGATTATGTCTACAGAGTAATAGATTGGCGTAAAACGACAGTGATGTCACAGAGGGCTTACTTAGCTTGTGCATAGTTGCGTTCCTATGACCTGCAACAGTCTTATCCTTGTTAAGTATGTGTCTTGGTGTGAAGCATAACGTCTACATGAAGGACCGGTATATCTTATTTTTGGTTGCTTTGTATCTTCTTTAAAAACTGATGCCCTGCAATTTCGCTCCAATTATACGGTCGCTGCTCAGAGTTTGAAAGTGTAAGATAAATATAATTTACAAAACGAGTCAAAACCATAAGTGAGCGTTGGGCTTCCATTTTCACTAAGTTGTCACATCACCATAAATCGTAAAAGATACTCACAGCATGAGAAAAATGTTAATTATGACGGTTACTTTTTTCTTTAAATATATACAAATATATTTGTCTGAGTTAAAAAATGAAAATGCTGTGGATTTTTCCAATAGCTGAACTATTGGCCATGAATATTCTGAAATGTTTAAACAATGTTAAGTTTATTGTATTATTTCATATATCTTTATACCAATGTGTAAGAGGTTAACAAACATGTCTGCTCTGCTGGGAATCCTGGGTACACATACGGCAGGCAAGGTTACTGATGCATAGGTGTTCGATAATTCTTATAAAAAATGTGTAGCTTATACTCAGACTTTGGCTTCAGCAGCTTATGAAATCACCCATGAACACATGCGTGTCATCCACCACGCGTGTCTTTCACAGGTTTACACCTTACCGGAGTATTTGATGCGGCGCTTTGGAGGTCAACGGTTACAGGTTTACATGGCGGTGTTGTCTCTGATGATCTATGTCTTCACCAAAATATCAGTAAGTGCCCAGATGGCAGTCATTGAATAATAAATATGTCCGAACATAACATAGGCAGAGAGAACAAATCATGTCTGAAGATGTTTGAAAACGAAAATGGATACGAATAAACATGTTGGTTAATGCATTGCTTGGTTGGTAATGTTGGATACCAAATGGCACAAGTCAGCCAAACAGCCATACACTAAGGGCTCAGAACATATACAGTCATGCGTTATTGCTTAAGGGTTTTATATGTAAAAGGTGTCATTCGTGGCCAGGTCATCAAACGCCCCGAAAATCTCTTCGACGAGTTACGTCCCTTAGGTGTGGCAGTATCTCTTGATTGGTTATCATCATGTTTACGGTTTTCGGTTGGTCATGTCATGCAGTACAAATTCGTATGATCTCTCTTGAGCAGAACGACTTCGTGCGCCGGGTCCACTGAACACATTTCTTCAGCTCTAGGCTGATAATGCGTGTGATTCACTGATCTCTCGCGCACGTAGAGTAACATGAGAGCTTTATAAATTACTTCTTATATCTGTAAACTATCATGAGTGCATTACAGTCACTTTTGTTATCTGTAGACTGACATGAGTGTATTATAACGACTTCCTTTACGTACACATGAGCATTAATCAACCTCAACTTTTCGCATATGGGTACGGACACACAAAATGCTGTTGTGTATGCATTGAAAACCAAATAACCATAAACATAGTACTAGTAACATATTTTACTCCAGTTAAAGCAAAATTAAATTGGAAGTTAGTGACAATTTAGCTGCAGTCTGAAAGGAATACACAAATACATGAATATCAACAAGCCGGAATGTTTGACCATCATGACAACGCCACCAATCTTCTTGTCACACAGTTCTCAAATAATAATTGTTGTGATGAACTACCATTGCCGACCACACCTCGAACAGGAAACCGTCTGCCTGTCGCCTCCTCATACTGACACTCACGTGTCGAATTCTCAACACCGGAGCTCACTAAGATTCCAAATGGAGTGTCTGCTACAATTCCTACAGATTTGGAACATGGGGAACTCTACCTCGCACTTGACTCCAATATAGCCCCGGAGATGTTCGACTGGGTTCATATCGGGGATCATTGCGTGCGGCATCGGATTGCAAAGTACTAGAGGAATAAGGACTCCGTCAACGCGTTCATTGGTTTTCTTACGTCTCCCGGGTCTTGGACAATCCTATGCTCCACCGATGGCCGCTAAAACCTGTGCGATAAATGTTCACATTTCCCATGTTAACACAGAACATCCCTGCGTCAGCGTGCCAATATCTTGCCATCGTGTATTTTCTGAAAGTCTATGTCTTGACATAGTTCATTTGCAGTAGTGTCATCAGCAAACCCAGCTCAGAAAACTGTAGTGGACGTACTGCAGTTTTGAAATTTATATCCAAGTGTGCCTCTCATGTGCATTCTAGTATGCTAGGGAATGATCATTAAAAATAAATGATCACCTGTTTGGACCACAGGCCCTCGTGTCCTTGCGAAGATTAAAAAAATATTTTGAGATGACCCCCGACACGAAATGCTACACAGTACAATACATTATGACAAGGTCATAATGTATTGTACTGTGAAGCATTTCGAGTCGGGGGTCATCTCGATATTTTTTTGATTTTTCTTGACATCTGTAATCCTCGCAAAGACACGAGGGCCCGTGGTTTGGATCAGAACTTGCCCTTAGATTCAGGTTGTTCTTATTTAGGCTCATGTGTATCTGTAGGATGACATGACTACATTAAAAATGGCTTCCTTTATCTCTAGGCAGACATGTATGCTGGTGCCATTTTCATACAACAAGCCGTCAGGTGGAACATCTACCTTGGCATCCTCGTCCTCCTCGCCATCACCGCCATCAACACCGTCTCCGGTAAAATTATACTCACATTGTTGTCGCTTATACAAATACTAGTTAATTTGGGCACGCCGAATCTACAGGTATCCATCCTACCATGACAAAATATACCTGTACTTGATTATTTGATGTTAAAGAAGGGGTCTAAAGGAAACTTTATATTAATATATCGCCGACAAAACGTGTATAATTCTGTCTATTGTATAAACATCGCATCCATTGTATAAACATCTCATTGTAACTACATCTCTGGCTTCCATTCACTATTCTTTATGTACTTACTGGCTTCATCAGCTTACTGCTTAGCCAATCATGGCAATTATGTTGTTTCCTTTGTCTATTATGTTGTTTCATTGTTATATACAGTATATATATGCAGCTCCTACACTTCATGTATCACTCTTGCTTGACAACGGTACAAGAATCTGTATCGAAACGTCGCACTCACGAAAATAAAGAAGTTGTTATCCATAAAACTTGTTATATAAAGATGGATTTATTTTTTTATAAAGTTCTATATGCAATATATGAGATCAACAAGAATGAAATTTTCGCATAGAACAACACTAGATTCGGGAGCCGCGTATTTCCGTGCGTAGATTCAAATAGCTCGCCAAACAAGGTGAATAACTTCGGGGAGTAAGCGATTTAATATCTTGATCGGTTGTTATTTTACACGTTGTGACGCCACATAAATTGGTATCGATATTCGTAAATGCAACAGAAGGAGCGAAAGTAGCCCACCTTGCATGAACCCTTTACCTTACTCACCTTACGGTACATAACGTGAACGTACATGTTATTCAGTTCAGAATTAAATATGAAAACCGAAAGAATAGATGCAATGGAACGTGATCTGAAGCTACGTAGTCTTGTATCATACTCATTATTGCGGCTTTGTTCTCTTATGATCATAAAAGACTCGCGTTGGTGAACACATGATTATCGGGTCCCATATGTTAAGTACACATGAAGGTCGTCGATAATACGTAATGCGGTAATACGTTTGTCTTTTAGCTCAATACAATATGTTTAACACAAACAATATTACGTATTTCAGGTGGCCTGAAGGCTGTTATCTACACAGACACTCTACAGACCATCATCATGGTCGCTGGGGCGTTTATACTCATGGGTATAAGTAAGTGTGTTTCTGGCATTAAATAACAGTGACGTGTCAGCCAGATCCAGGTTTTCTTACTGTAAAATACCCCAAAAGCGATTGTAATCCGTATTTCCATATATTAGCATTTCAATAACTATATCTTGTTTACAGAAGTTGTAATTATTTAACATGTTCAAACATCAGTTTGATTTTTAATAATTTTTTTCATATATGTTTTGAGACATTGTTTCTGAAATTGACTCTATAATTGTTTCCAAAACATGCGAGGACATCACAATCGTCGCTATTGCTTTTGAAAAAGACGTAAGAAACTGGCCACAATTCTTCCAATTTCAGGTTTTGCTAAGGTAGGGGGGTTAGAACCTCTGTACGAAAAATACTTCGAAGCCATTCCGGAGAAACGTATAAACGGAAGTGACGTATGTGGCCTGCCACCTAAAGACGCCTTCCACTTGCTGCGGGATGCATCAACGGGTGATCTCCCCTGGCCGGGGAACGTTTTTGGCATAACCATTTTAAGTGCCTGGTACTTCTGTTCTGATCAGGCAAGTGAGACAGCTTGTTAAAATGTTAGACATATCTACGTGATAGGGCTTAATCATGGAAGTAAACAGTAATTGAATGGAGATGCACTCAGTCAATAATACGAACACGACTAGATTTCAACTGAGCAAATGACAGAGGGACAAAGGAAAATATACCTAATTTTGTCTTTCTGTTATTGAAAAGTGAAAGAAGTGTTGTTAAATTTGATTATGTCTAATTAACCATCACATTTCCTTCAACAACTTGGAAGGTGATCTGTGACTGGATTATTTCAGCTGTAACAAGGTTACTTACTGTTTTCACACTTCTGGCAGGTAATTATAAAGGGTATCCTAATAAGGACGAACACAATGTGTAGTAAACTATATAACTGATTGTTCTGCTACAGGTGTTGGTTCAGCGCTCTCTGGCGGCCAAGAACATGCACCACGTCAAAGGAGGATCCATCATGGCGGCATACCTCAAGGTCATCCCGCTCTTCACCATAGTCTTTCCTGGCATGATCAGCAGGATTCTCTATCCAGGTAATTCTCTACTTTAGTAATTCCTTTACCAGGTAATTTTCTATCTAACTGATTCATTATCCTGGTAGTTCACTATCCAAGGCCAGTGTCCGGGTAATTAATATAGACCCAAAGAAATACGTTTGCATGTGTTACGTTGGTATTTGAATATCCAAGCAAAGAAATGCTGGGGATATTTTACGTTTATGACTTGAAACACAGAAAATGATCTCGACCACGACCATTAACAGACAACTTTTATCCGGTTGCCTGGCAATAGGATGAGCTTTTGCTTTTTACTATGTCGGACTCTTTCACTTTCTGCTCTTTTCAATTAATGATTAAATAAGTACCCAGTCTACTTATTGTTAACGTGTATACGTATATAAACTGGTTTATTACCCGCGTTATGGACTGTTGGATATAAACGTTGAAAACAATGTGAACCTTTTTACCTAATTCCGTGAAACAATATGCCTACGTTTTGCTCAATCCAGGTAATCAACAAAGATAATTGTCTATCCGGGTGGTGATAATTCCAAACGATGCGCCAAGGGAATTATCTATGCGGGGATTTATGTCCAGATGATGATCAATATTGTTCAGATAGTGAACCCTATCTATGTGTCTGTGATCTGTGAAGGTACCTATGTTCAAACCCACGTGGTATACTGTGTTTCAGACCAGGTAGCTTGTGTTGACCCCGACACCTGCTGGGAGGTATGTGAGAATAAGGCCGGCTGCACGAACATCGCTTACCCTAAACTTGTCATCGAACTCATGCCGGAAGGTAGCATCACCCTCTTGCCATTCTAAAACATGTACATGTTCTCTTCACTCTCAGGGAAATGAAAGTGGTCAGTCACAGGCACAGATGCTGTGAATCCTTTCAAATATGACACTGGTGCAAATGCATCGACTTATCCGTACCACGAGAAAAGTGTCGAGTCTTGAGCACTAAGTGCTTATATTCATACCAAACGGATCTGAGAAACATATATTGTAACGTAAGTTGTAATAACTTCCTATGTAATGAAGTTTGTATGCCTCTAAAGATAACTGGCTGTCCATATGTGAATCCATAATTTCACGTCGACAAAATGGATGGCTCAGTCATCTGAGCCACATCAATTTGCTGTGCATAGTTGCCTCCCTTGGCCAAGCCAGAAACTTCACATTGTTGGCGTAAATCCCGGTTCGCCCCTGATTAGGTTAGTAGTAAACGTTTGTGACCTTCAACACTTCCGGCTTTCCGCCTACGTTGTCACAACTACGTCATGCAACTGGATTAACGTTTAAAGCGACGTTAAACGTTAAACTCACTCACTCACTTGGACATAACTTGTTGTTTCATCAAGCAGTTACTTTGATGGTAAGAACCGTTTATGTCATCGCAGGTCTCAAAGGTCTGATGTTAGCGTCGATGATGGCTGCGCTTATGTCATCACTGACGTCGGTATTCAACAGCGCCAGCACCATATTCACCATTGATATCTGGAAGAGACTTCGACCTAAAGCCGCTGACTCCGAGTTGCTCGTGGTTGGCAGGTAGGTGGCGATGGCGTCCATAACGGAGACGTTAGTAATGGTAGCAACAACGGTGATCGTAGCACTTGGTTGCCGGAACAGTAAGCAGTAACGGTTGCCGAAACAGTAAGCAGTAACGGTCAGTCATAGAGTGTGCCGTAGCAGTAACCAATCTCACACGACACCGTGGGTAGTCTAATGGTTAAAGCGTTCGCTCATCACGCCAAAGTCCCGGGTTCGATTTCCCCCATGGTCCAATGTCCATTTCTAGTATACAAAGTCAAAGTCAAAGATGTTTATTGTACAAAAGGCCTCCGGCCCATATACATTATACATATGTTGCAATAAGTAGTAATTAGTGATTCAAACAGCGAATCATGTTACAGGCAGTGAATTATGTTACAGATTGTGAATTATGTTACAAGTACAATACGATGGATCCCCGCCGTGATATTGCCTTAATATTTCTAAAAGCGGCGTAAAACCTCACTCACTCATGACGTTTACTATATCGTGTCTGAGTCAATACAACCATATATACTTCTAGTTTTCGAAACTGTGTGAAGAAGTTAGCGGATGATATTGTATTGCATTCCAGCATAATTTCAAATCGATCTTAGTACAGGGGAATACGTGGTTAATAATACGAGCACTGATCGGCACATGTAAAATGAGTCCATAGTTCTGTAACACTATATTTATCAAGTTAACACTGAAGTGGACCCATTTCAGAGTGTTTATACTGGTTCTGGTGGGCGTGAGTATACTGTGGATTCCAGTTCTTCAAGCTGCCCAAGGGGGACAACTCTTCAACTACATTCAAGCAGTGACGGGATATTTTGCCCCGCCAGTTCTCTCCCTTTTCCTCTGTGCCATATTATGGGGAAGAACAAATGAAAAGGTAATCTATAGCATAACCTAACTTTTAAAAAAACAACACTTCTTTATAGTGACTGCATTTGTGGAAAAGGTAAGATCAGGATATGTGAAAACGATTTGGGTACTGAAAGTGAACCACAACAATTTTTTATAGATATGCATCCATGGTCATCAAGTTCACCTTATATGACACAGAGATTTAACAATGAGTGAGCTTTTGGCAAACTATCTCAAGTAACGTTTAATTAAAAACTACTGCTCCTTAAGAGTAAAAATATGAACGTGATGTTAAACAACATCTCCACCTCAACCAACATTTCCACATATTAAGATAAATCAGTTTACACTATAACATGACCTTGGCCGCTTTTTCCCGAGAATATTATCTGCCATGTACACAGATACCTTTGTGATTACAAGACGTGCATACAGATAACAGAATGAGGTCGAAATGCATAGATTGAGCAGTAACATACACTCAATGAAACTAAACAAACACAGCCCTCCAGAAAAATAAAAAAGAAGGTTAAGCTTGTGTATGCGTGCCGTGTAGGTGACTAAATCTGATAAGCATACAGCGGCTGTCATCTAAATCTGCGCGTTAAGTGTGGTGTTGGGATCGGGGCCCCGTCTCACAAAGCGATCTTAGCGCTACGACTGTCGTAAGCTTAATAGGTATGGGAGTTACGATTATCTTATCGCTAGGACTGTCGTAAGCCAATAACGTATTGGAGTTACGATCGTCTTCGCGCTACGACTGTCATAAGCCAATACCGTTTTGAAGCTAGGACCGTGTTAGCGCCACGACTGTCGTAAGCCAATAACGTAAGAGTTCTAACGAAGCTCTACGAAGGAGGAAGCGCTATAATGGTTTATATGATGGTTAAAGCTAGGTCTCTGATATTTAATTTAACTGGTTTTCTCAACTTGTTTCTGGATTTGTCAGCTCCGCTCCATATTTGGGTGTTCAGTAAGGATTTCATTTGATTTCTAGTGTGGATAGGGAGATTTTTTATTATGAAAAAAGGCCAAAATGAATGGTTTGTTTTGTGAAATAAAATAACGCCACTATTTGTTTGAAAGTGAATATCAAAAAGTGTTTGATAATGCTCAGCAGATAATCAAATTCTAAAGAATTCTAAAGAAAACCCATGCAGATCAAGCGGGCACTATATGAAGTAGTAAAATCCCAAGGCCTGCATCCTACTGCGCATTCTTCACTTTAGCATGCCATGAAGAAATAATGTTCAAAGCGTTGTTTAACCAAACTCACTCTCTTTTTTTTAGCGTCTGGATAACGGTTCAGTATGAAATCTTTATAGTCGAAAACGGATCGTACATTCCGAAAAGTGGTGTCACCATATTTGATGTTATTCGATAGTTAAGGTCGGCAGTTGTTTACTCAGAGTCAACTGATCTACCAATAACTGTTTGTAAATGTATTGCTTATACATATGCCGTTTTGTGTGGATACAGACAATTGTTTAACTTATCGTTTACTCATCTATGTTAGATGCATAGAAGTAAAACACTTTTACTTCAACCAGCAATTTTATCGTGAGATAATTGAAAATAATTATATAATTTTTGTTATTTACATTGAATTTCAACCACTAACACTGTACTGTGTTTACGGTGCTAAAAGCTATATTTCTGTGTGTTTTTATAGTCGGGGTTGGATACCGTGTCCCATGTGCGCAATTTAAGAAAATGTACCACATAAAACTCGATATCCAGGGAGTTGAACAAAGCTGTCCAAAAGGTTTATAATAAGCGTTGTTTTAACACAGGGTGCTTTCTGGGGCATGATGATAGGCTTGGTAATCGGTCTGATCCGGATGGGGTTGGATTTCGGCTACGGAACCCCAGGCTGTGGAGAGGAGGATAACCGTCCTCTCATCATCTCCAAGGTCCACTTCCTCCATTTCACCATTCTCCTCTTCGTCGTCAGCATGGTCGCCACCATCGTCATTTCCATCCTCACCGAAGCACAGAATACGTCACATGTGAGTAATGAATTCCCTGGTGGTAACGAAGGTAACGGCATGTCGGCGTTGTCTTGGGTCCTTGTGTCTGCTCAAAATGCGTTACAAAGTATGATTACTTGGTGTGGTGGGGTAGCCTAGTGCTTAAACCGGTCGCTCGTCAAAGCGACATAAAACCATACTCACTCACTACTAAGAAACAAATCTAAAGTGAGTGAGTGAGTTTGGTTTTACGCCGCTTTTAGCAATATTCCAGCAATATCACGACACCAGAGATGGGCTTCACACATTGTACCCATCTGGGGAATCGAACCCGGGTCGTCTGCCTGACGAACGAACGCTTTAACCACAAGGCTACCCCAACCGCCCCCAAATCTAAAGGGACACAGTAGATGACGATTAACGTTAGACTGTATCACGGAGGGCGGTGGGGTAGCCTGATGGTTAAAGCGTTCGCTCGTCACGCCGAAGACCCGGGTTCGATTCCCCACAGGGGTACAATGTGTGAAGCTCATTTCTGGTGTCCCCCGCCGTGATATTGCTGGAATATTGCTAAAAGCGGCGTAAAACCAAACTCAGTCCCTCACTCAATGTATCACGGCGGTCCAGACAAACCAGTGGTTGATAGCACGATCAACAGCTCAAAGGCGGGGTTCGACGATAATCAGCCATGTGACAGAGCCTCACCGCCAGATCATCATACAGTCGAATCCCGGCAACCATACAGAACAAATGTTACTTATTTTAACCCGCAACCCCGACAGGTCTACACAACTCTGGCAGTTGCTAATAGTTAATAGCACTTGAATAGGTACACAGTGACACTGTCTGGACACGGTGACATGTACTCTATCAGATGACGTGAAGTAGTCCATATAACTAGTTCAAATACCTGCCGTGCTTGGAGCCCGCTGTTAAGGGGTGGACCCATAAAAGTTAGGGATTGGATCTGACAGTATTAAAGAACACCTGTAACAACAAAGAGGAATACACCTCACCGAATTCTAGTTATAATGAAGGCTATGGCCTTTAATCCCAGGTTCTTTACATGATCTATTGGCTTGCATAATATTGATTGTGGATACAAACATGTGAATTTTCACATCACAGAAACACATTATTTGATTTGGTTGAAATTTACATCATGCATTGAACAGTGCTGTCCTATGTTTCATCTATTGTCTTGATTCAATGCATCAAAAGGTGACTAACCAACTACGTGTTTGTAAATTTGCAATTTAAATAACATTCATTTAGTGTGCATCTTGTTGTGTTCAAATAACACTTTTACAAGAGAACTGTCCGTATTGAACATTTGACCTTCTTGTTCAAATTTCTTTGATATCTGGTACTTTCGCTCGCAACTGGCAACATGGTTTCAGGAAGTTCAAGGATAATATCATCAAAAAGTTTATTCGAAATATTTCGAATTTAGTTAGAAGCTATCTGTTTGACTATTTTGTTTGAGAAAGGAATGTGTTTCAATAATATTACGGCAGTTCCATACATGGGTCTCTTGGAGTGAAACCTTAATTTGCAGCGCATGTTTTGTATGGGATAAATCTTTCTCAGTAAAGTACTGTTTCGAGTTGAGACCTATCCGGGATTCTGACCCACACTCTCAGAGTAAAGCACCTATTCGTCGCAATACAAAGTCAGCAATCTAACCCAATCAGCCATCGCAGTAATCGGTGGCTCAGATAGTGTGGGTTCGAATCCCTGATAGGGATTAAACCTAAAATGTACCAAGATCTGTACTTTACTAAGAAAGTTTTTGAACAATTTCCTTTTCAATGCCTCGTGTTTTGTCGCAGTCCATCCGGCTGACTTGGTGGACCAGACACAGCCAGGAGGATAGGGAAGAGTTCCCGGAGGAGAAAGCACGTAGGGAGAAGGGCCAAGCTCAGAGGAAAACTGATATGGCCAACCGCGAGCCTGTGGGTAAGGATGTATACCTTTACGTCGCTTGGGAACATGTCCGTGTCGTTGTACAGATCTATACGTTTACATCAACAAACACTATTGTGCCCAGCAATCGCCCCTGTTCACAGCTGTTAGGGCAGACACGTTAACATGAATATAGCATGACCAGAAATTATTGAGAATTTTAGGACTATGTTTAATTGTATTTCTAGTATAAACAACCTTGACCAGCTATCAAGTGCTCGGTTTCATTCAAGAGAGACAACTCCGTTAATCCCTTTTCATTAGTTTGTGAAGAGTTATCCCCCTTTGTTAACTTGCTAGCAGACGACATTTTCAGTGATCCTCAGTATGGATGATTTAGAGAAGAGGAAGTTGATTTTAGAGTATTATAACAAGGACATCAGATCAGCTACAGTGATTTCAAGTAGAACAGGCATCCCTTTGTCCACTGTTTATCGTGTTTTGAAAAATATTGCAAATGGATATGGCATTGAGCACCAGGGAGGCGCAGGTAGGCCCAGAAAATTGACTGTCGGTGACAGGAGGCGGCTTGGTATTCTTGTTTCTAAAAACAAACGAAGGAGTTTAGAAAACTTAAGGCTGGATATGATTGATAGAGGAACTGTAACTGTCTGTAAGGAGACAATTAGAACTGAGCAGAAAAGTCGAGAAATTCCATCACCGATCATGAAACCTGAACAAGAGGAGCAAAGGTTGAACTGGTGCTTACAGCTTAGAAATTTTAACAGGGACAAGGTGATTTTCTCAGATGAAAGTTTCCTCATACACTGAATTTCTGGACCAAACAAACTGAAAAACCTTTGTATCAGCGCCCAAAGTACAGTCCGAAATTTAACGTGTGGGGTGGCATATCTGTGTTAGGGGCAACGCCCCTCTGTGTATTTGAAGGGAATATGAACAGTGAGCGGTACACAGATATTCTCGGGGGACATTTACTTCCATCTGCTCACCTGTACTGTGGAAATAGTTGGATTTTCCAGCAGGACAACGACCCAAAACATCGTTCAAAGCATTCACAGGCCTGGTTTCGGACCCAAAATATGACATTATTAGATTTGCCAAGCTATAGCCCTGACCTAAATCCAATAGAAAATGTTTGGGACTTATGAAGGAAAGTGTCAATTAGAAAAGTCTGACAAATATTGCTGAAATGAAAGAAGAGGTGGTCCGATATTGGTACAGCATTGACCACGACTTTCTAACTTCTTTGATCAGTAGTATGCCCCGCCGCATTGAAGCCTCCATTGCTGCCCATGGTGACTTGACAAAATACTAACTGTTCACCGGTCTTTGAATCTGGAGTTATGTTCTGCTAATATTCACATTTAATACGTGAGTAATGAGAGAAATATTTTTTAACATTTACAATCTTAAATTCTCAATAATTTCTGGTTGTACTGTATCACCATAGGCGAATCCAGAGGCCATTGAAACTCGCCTGAAAATGAACTGTGCACATGAATATCACTATTGTATTCAGTAATCGTTTTCGGTCATGTAAGGGCAGAAGGGACCATGCAAACATGAACATATAGTATTTTATCTTACCTTCATGTAAAGTACTTTAATTTCATTGGTCAATGACGCTTTAACAAGTTAAACCCTCCCAGGAGGGTGACAACTGGAAAAGAATATTACCCGCTGCCACGGTAACCGCCAAACTCTCCGCCGAGAAGCTGTATCTCTAAATATCGTATGACGTCATAATATGACGCATGCAGTGCACGGAGTTCGGAAACCGTTCGATTATCTGTTTTTGAGTTCACTATGTACACATTTCTTTTACCGACTGCTTTATTTAAACTATTTTATAGAATCTACATTAAATCGTTTGCACACTCAACTTACACTTAATTGACCATTTTTAAGCTTGTCAGAATATGTTTCACTGATTTTAAAAATCTAGTCGAGAAACACGCCATTTTGTTTACATGTCATATAGTCGGTAGCGATCTTCAAAATAAAATAATATTTTGTACATTTAACATGGCGGTAAGATAAATACGTTGTATGCTTCTCCCACGAGAGAAGCGTATAACTTATAGCATTCACTCCTGGCTTTCGTTCACAGATGTGGCCTCCTTGCCGAAGTGGCGACGTATCATATATTTGGTATGCGGGTATGAACCTCCCCAGGCTCAGGAGATCTCGGAGGAAGAGGAGGAAATACAGAGGAAGGTGTTGACATCTATAGAGGAGAAGCCCAAGTGGAGAATGTTCGTCAACGTCAACGCATTTGTGCTTATGACAATTGGAATCTTTCTATGGGGATTTTTCGGCTGAACTATTTGTTGTTTCTTAGGGATGCTATCATTGGTACATAACACTTCGATGTGTTTGTGTATTTTTGCTGCTTCCATCAGTACTGTTTTTTGTATTCCTGCAATGAAGGTTCTTTTACAGCTTAATTGTTTTTCATGTTACATATATTCCAGTAATTTAATTTCATTATACCTCAACGCACGTCTCTTCTAACTGTCCTGAACGCCACTTCACATTCGAACAGAGCTCTAACGCAAATGAACTACCATTAGTAATAATAAGTTATATTGATTCAAATAATATAAAGCAGTTCAATCCACTGCGCCTCATGTTTCTTCTTGCCTTCTAAAACGCCTTCTCTCACGCCAATGAAACTTGTCATTCGAGCCCTTATTCTTTGACGTTAATCTTGTCGTTTGTAATAGTGATATTCATTATTGGTCCAGAGTAAGCAGTTTGAGCCGGCGCTCACACTCATAAGTGGCTGTCTGACATAGCCCCTTATATACCCTTGTGATACACATTGCTTACTTGGAAGTTCTGCAACTATTGTCTCCAACTTCCTCTCTCAACTCATTTCCGAAAAAAATACAGAATTATTAATTAAAAGCGTATTGTAAATAAAAAAAGGCAATGAACATACGAGAAAGTCTGTATATTTGTTGTATATGACTGTCGATGTGGTTACGGGTAAATTTGTCAAATAACTCAGTAGCTAAAGGGTTTAGAACGTTTGATTCATTCATAACATCCGTGTTGCTATGTCAGTGATGTACGTTTGCTGCTATTCCTGGTCCGTTACTTTTCTTCATGACAACTTAGCTCTTAAACTCTGACTATTGGCCATTAACGCTTTCTAGTTCACCCAGCACGTTCCTTTCAAGAACGGTCATAAATCACCCGCGCCCTTTAATGTTAAACCGAAGATCAGAATGCACATAAACATGAAGTAGTAGGGTAGAGGGCAACATTACAATACTCATTTATAAGATCTGACTGGATGGATAAACTGTTTCTAAAAGTTCTAGATGTGATGAAGTTTTACCATGACATTTGATACGAAACAAGTTATGACACACTGAGCAGAATACATAACGGCAGTCAGTTCTGGAACTACAACACAGCTGAGGAATTATGTTAGGAAATAGTGTTTGTAGAGATCAGTCTGCAAGAACCCATATGTTTACTGGATCATTACTTATGTGACAAAAATCGAGCAAAATGTGCTGCCATCTTCCAAGTTGCTTGGACGTCAACAATGTTACCGTCTTCCCATGTTGCTGTTACCATGCTGCTCGATTCTTGAGCACTTGGACAGACAAAATGTCATACAGTCACATATATCTGCAAAGGCCATGTTAACCGCATATCGAATGTCATAATGGTGCATGCAGCAAGGTCTTTTCTCCGTGTCTCCGTGTTATTCATTTCAGATTGATCTAAAAAATACTGAAAGCCAAACAAAGTTATTCTATGATTATTTGACTTCTCAATGTTATTATTGGTTGTACCCACACCTTTTCATTTTATCCATTGTTCTTGTCTTTAGTTCTTGATATACATCTTATTTTTCATCAAATAATCATATCATTTTGCGCCATCTTTCAAGTAATCAGATATGAATAGCAGTTGGTTAATAAAGACAAAAGTAAACTCTGGTGTTTGTCATCACATTGATCAACACATATTCTGGTCAAACATTTTCGGATTTTTTTACATATTTAGTCATCACGGTCACTTTTTTTGCAAGCAATTTCCAAACTGTTTGATATATTGGGTTCGGCAGTGCTGAAACTGCCTTGTGATGCCGGTATCAACACAAAAGTGGTTGAATCTTGGTAATTCCTAGATGGCCATCTTCATCATCTATCAGTTGCCTGCAAACTGGTCGAAGTGCTTGATGCTCTTGCAGACTCAGCATTTGGTCATAGTTGTACCAAAATGCCTTGGAAAAGGGTGTCGATGCCACCCATTTTTCACGGGATGTTTCATGGACTACATCCAGCCGTCGAATGAAAACAAAAGAAGGAATAATTCTAAGATGCAATGTCTCCCTATGTAACAGACTTCAAGTGTTACCATGTGCAAGTACATAAGCAACAGCAAATTCCTTTTAATACTCAAAAACATACTGTTATGAATAATGGCAACATTTAGTGTACAGAAACCATTACACTGTTTTAATCAAAAACAACATACCTCATCAAAGTGACAAAAAGAAACAAGACAAAAGTTTTGTACTGTGATAATTTATTCTCATGTCCACAAAAATGGCCAAGAGCAATACATTTCAAATTTTACTCCCAGCAAACCAGGGTTATAGTTTTGCATTGACTCCTAGGATGCACCAAACAAACACAGCCTCGACCCTGGCTATGCACAATATGTTGATCTTAAGTTATCTTTATTTAAACTTGCCCACACTACTGATTCTATGGAAGATGAACTTGTTTCAGAAAGTGAACGATCTGAGGTTGCAACACAATCTTCATCACACCAAGAAATTGTCAAAACATTACTATGATTAAACATGTTTCGTGCACCATGTGAAAAGTATTTACTTTTTTTTCAAAACAAAGCATCTTTCAACAGAGAAATAGTGAATTTCACATGACAAAAACACTCTTTCACCTGAAGAGTTACTATCATGAATACATGTAATTTTTTTCTGCACAAGTCATGTCAGTTGTCTGAACAAAGACCATATCAATAAGCCTTGATGTGTATATTCATGATGAGCATGAAATGAAATCTCTCCATCCTGTGTGCTGACACTGTTGTGCATTGTTAGTTCTCCTCCATGTCTTCATCGTCATCCTCCACAATCACCTCAACCAACTTCTTCTCCTTCTGTGCCGACCGAGCTGCAAAACACAAACCAGTGTCACAGTCAATCAATACACAAACATGTTTTTGTTTGTAATACAAAACTCCACAACGTTGTGGCAAAAGGACTTGTGAAGAACTGTCAGGACATTACAGTGATTGACATAGAGTGCATAAAGTATGTATCTAGACTATCAGGTGTTAAAGGTCCAATTTTGTGGAAGCTAAGACGGATGAGTGGGTTAGGTCATTGACTTTGTGTGCTGGTGATTAGGTACCTCAAACTGAGAGTGTGGGTTCGAATCACAGAAGCTGTACGTTACTGAGAAAGTGTAATCCCAAATAGAACATTAGCAGTCTTGATAAAGAGACTCACAAAACTGACCCCCTGATTCATCTCGTATAAAATGCATAGTATGCAAGGAGCCAATTACAACTTGAAACACAAAATAACATAATCTACAATGCAAGAACTCCTTGACAACGGTACACAAGGGCAGAGCAACAATGGAAAGGCATGAAGGTAAGACATTGACTCACAAGCCATCAGATTTTAAATCCGGATTATTCGGAATACTTTCAAGGGAAGAAGTGTCATGATAATATTATCTTGCCTCACTGATATGAAGCATCTATTATTTAATGTAAGCAATACAAAGGAGGTCAGTTTTCTCACTTTCCTATATGCACATTTAAATTTGGAGCAGCTTTTTATCTATTTCAGTTTTGTGTTTGAATAGTTTTTTTCCCCTAGAAATATTTATCTTCATCAGTGGCCACACGGGTGCAAATGAATTGTATTTGGAACAGGATGTATGACACTTTCACGGATCTTACAGAGTTATGTCCCCTTAACAGGCCTAAATGTGAATCCACACAAATCATGTGAGACTATTAAGTTGTTTCGTTTGTTGTCTACCAACGCTCTCCATAATGTTACAGATATATAATGGTAGTCTGTAAGTAATCCAGTCTGGACCAGACAATCCAGTGATTAACATCATGACCATCAATCTACGCAAATTGGGATGCAATGACGTGTCAAGCAAATCAGCAATCATCAGTCACCTCTTACAACAAGCAAGGGTTGCTAAAGACCAATTCTAACTCAGATCTTCATGGGTGGCTGTCAACTAAACTTGTACAGACTTCTGTAGCAATGATAGGGCTTCTCTATAAATGAGGACCTACAGTGTCACCCATTCATAACGAAGTCTTCTACAGAGTTATTGAACTAGCCTGTTACGCTCACTTACTGAGAGGTCTGCTGTAACTATCAGAAACTGAGTTCTGAGGCAAAGATACTAAGATACTTAGGCATCTGAAGCATCACATATATTGGATAACGACTACAATAACAAGTCCGCTGTTGATGTATTATTCATAATGTTTAGCAGGGATTTACAGGACGCGAATTCCTGCGTCCTATACGTATAACAATTGACACAACCAAATTTATTAGCGCGTCCACAGGGAAGCAGAAAAAGTCCAAAACTTTTTTGTAAAAGTTCCAATCAAGTGACAATAAGTTATCACTGAGTTTGCTACAAGCTGGGTTATGGTATTATTTGTAAGTTAATTACTGTAACAATGTGATGATCATGATACACAATACAAGAACAGTATTAATAATAACGTTTAAGTGTCTGGGACCCCCATTTTGTTGTCTAGGACCCCTGAAAATTACGAGTATGAGTCCAAGGGACCCTCAAATACAGGACTCCATGTAAATCCCTGGTTTAGTGTAATAACGAGCAAGTATGAGATATTATCGCCCTATAAGATACACACTATAATGCCAGACACATATTTACACTGCTACACTAACACACTTAGTGGGTCTACACTAGGTCTTCTCTATACATACCTGCTGGTGACTTAATAAGATGGATGTTCTTCTCAACCTCCTTGATGTCAGCTTCCTTTCTCAGTTCTTTACCCTTCTTTAACCTACAACACAAAACACGTCATAATGACTCACCTGACATAAAACAGTCCATCAAATCACTTCAAAACACATGTCATTATGACTCACCTCACACAAAACAGTCCATCAAAACAATTCAAAACACAATGTGCTTCATACTGTAACTTCAAGTAGTTATGGATTGCCCTCATGGAGAATATTGTGTATTTGACATCATCTCTGTTAAATACTCACATTACTTTTGCTAATAGATAGATAATCCAAGTGACAGAGTATGCCCACACAGATTTATCTGGTCACCCTGTACATTCAACGCAGTACGCAGATGTGATCATTTAGTCTCACAAACAATAAGGTAGCACTGAACTTAATAGTTATGAGACTGGTCTTTGCATTGCACAACATTAACACATTTTGCATTGCACAACATTAACACATGAACTGCTACATGGCAAAGTCTGCCATGACTCATACTCTCAGGTGTTCAAATCCCAAAGCATCTTAATACATACGCGAACAGTGACACCCATAGTTCTTATGTGTACCAAACTGTCACCCTCTAAAGACAATCATCAGACATGTTAATTCACAAAAATAGAAATGGGTAGAGGCTTCTGGAAATTTAATAATAGTTTATTACAAGATCCACATTATGTGAAAGGAATCAAAAGCATTATTCAAGAAACTGTTGATCAGTATCACAGTCGATCCACTGAAGGAGAGCGAGTATTAATGATAAACGAACAAATATTCTTTGAAGTTTTATTATGTAATATTTGAGGATATACAATTAAATATTCATCTCAAAAAAAGAAAGAAAGAATTAAAGCAGAACAGGAAACCAATGAAGCACTTGAAAACCTTGACGTCAAATTAGATGCAGCCATGAACGAAGAATATAAAGATAAATTATTAAAAGAAATAAATGAACTCAAAGAACAACAATTAGAACTTAACCGATACAAAACAGAAGGCATTATACTAAGATCGAAAGCGAAATGGTATGAACAGGGAAAGAAACCGTCGAAATACTTCCTGTCACTTGAAAAACAAAACTTTCAAAATAAATCCGTTGCTAGATTAGAAACTTCACACGGTACTATATTTGAAGCTAAGGATATTATTAATTCTACCATGAATCAAGAAAATACTAGATTCTGATTGGTTGTTCAGAAAAATCAGACGGCATCAATTGTGGATTGACGCTCATCTGATTGTAAGGCCGCTTCACCGCGCATTGACAAATCTTATTGTGAGAACTACTTCCGTTTGACCACAATGATGGCGGATCATAACAACAACTCCATGGATTTTGACGCTGACTTTCGAATTTTCCACACAGGCAATTGGAAATTTTTGGATTAAAAATGCGTTTGATTTCATTGCGCTTCACTGCGCACGTATAGAACACTGCCGCACTACTTCAGCTTGACCACCAACATGACTAATATCAACACAACAGACGTGATGGAAATGCTGACAAAACATTTATTTAAACTCGAAAAATACAGTTATATGATTTCCCCCCCAACAATTATGAGGGAACTTCACTATCATATTACCTTCTATTATAAAAATATTCAAACTCAATTACAATACACAGCCCCAAACATAAACAAAACAATATCTAACATATAAATCAGAAAGCCTTGTAAACATACATCCCTATTTATACAAAATTTGCAGCAAAACATTCGTAAACATTTACCTACCTGGTAAATGGTATATTTAATTCCGTTTAGAATGGGAAATTTGCAAGATAGATCTAACGGTGTGGTGAAACACCACATTTATGCCACTCATAGCCATACTCCATCATATCCCGTTGCATCGTTCACAAAATAATTCTGCTCTCTGCCAGTTTTCCGCGGTAAGGTTGTCACTGTTATGTTCATCTACTTTTTGAAAAGCGGCTTGGACACAGCCCAGTCCCAAACGATGAAAACAAAGTTCCAAGGAATCACAAGTTAGTCGCATGTACAATAAGCAGCAGTACTGTCACTCTTTTGTCGCATGCCGGGGTGGAGGCAGTACATGAAATCATGATCGGCCGGTCATAACAATCAACAGTCTTTGATAAGTTACAGGTCGTAGGTTGATCAGGAAAGGATCTATTCTTCGATTCTGCAGGGTTCAGATTCAACAGTCAGTCAAGTATTGTCCACTGTCACTTCAAATTTCAACCTTTCGCAAAATGTAAACAACACTGGCTCGTCCGCCATTTCAAACTGTTGCGTAACTGTCTACTTCCAAGAAAATAAGTAGGTCAGACGATTTCATTATAGTGTGGCCAGGGGGGTACAGTTTCACGGCACACAAAACAATAGGCTGGTTTTAGTCGTGTGGAGTTGGTATTACTCGGGTATTACCTAATTGCATTGAATAAACAGTAGTTTGATTTCTTTGGACAGAATATTGTTATGTTGTAATGTTAAAAAAATACGAACAGCATCTACCGCTCCCTTCACAGACGAGTTCAATTCGCCTCTCGTCCCATGGCGGATTACGCAGTGTCTTCCGCAGAGCGAGGAAGTTCGATTTTAAATGGGTCATGGTAGAATGGAGATAACCCTAGTGTGTTTGAAAATCAGAGACATGCTTTACTGAATTGATGGCGACTAAATATTTCAATTGAAACCTCACGCTACGCGTTCGGTTCCAATTGAAATTTAGTCGCCATCAATTCAGTAAAGCATGTCTCTGATTTTCAAACACACTAGGTTTATCTCCTAAACATACCAAAGATTACTTTCAGAATCTATATACTAGTAAAGAAATAAAAGATGTAGAACTTGAAGAACTTTTTAAAAATTGCACTATACCTAAAATAACTGAAGAAGAATCTCAATGCCTGGAAGGCACACTACAATATGATGAAGTACTTCAATCTCTTAAAAATATGAAAAACAATAAAAGTCCTGGACCATCTGGATTTACTGCAGAATTTTACAAATTCTTTTGGCAAGAAGTAGTAGATATAATGACAGTCCGAGATCAAGTCCAAAAAAAGCCTCTGCAAAGCTTTATTTCACAAATAAAGCTTTTGTCAGGCCCTTAGATCTCGCCCCCAGTATATCTACTACTTTTGAACCCCCAGTTAACTTCCCGGCCCCACGTGGCACAACTGTGCCGCTATGTCGTGTTGACAGGAGGTAACATTGTGCCGTACGGTATGATCAATTCCTGTCTAGCGAACCCTCTCCCTGGTCCATCTCTCAAGTAGTACAAGTTCGGCTCGTCGGCTTTGACTGACTGACTGACTGAGTTGGTTTTACGCCGCTTTTAGTAATATTCCAGCAATATCACGGCGGGGGACACCAGAATCGTCGGCTTTGATGTCCACTTTATCTATGTTGTAAGTTTTGACTGACCATATCGGATCGGTGGCTCGCTTACGACTATCACCCTCGTGTTCCCCCGGCTGGTAGAGGTACCTCACGGGGGCCCTATCTGGTATCTGTTTCTCTTTCCCACGCAATGGTGCAGCCGACTCAGCCACTATTGATTTTAGTTTGATAGCGTCGGCTGGTTTCTTGCCGGTGAGACGGGTGGTTTCGTGGTTAATGGCCGACACCACCTGAGGTAACCGCGCTACCCATTCAGTCGATCGTTTCCCCGGGTTGGCTATCTCTCTCGCATACTGATGCCCGAATAAGCGCTCGGCCAAAGTCCTATTGAATCTCTCAACTATGGCTTGGCTGCAATGGGCTCCGGCCGTGCCACGTCTGACCTTGGTATCGTGTTTGTCTAGCAGGTGCGACACGACACCCATGAACTCCCACCCGGGGTCAACTTGCAGCTCTGTGGGCCACGTCAGCGGACTGCGCTTGTATATGCGTTCGAATCCGCGGGCTACCTGGGCCGAGTCTTTCGCGGTTAAGGGTTCGGCTTCCTTGTAACGACTGGCCATATGTAAGGCATACTTGTACCTCTTGTCGTGGGGTAGGAATAGGAGGTCGGCCTGGTGAACGCTATTGGGTATGTTAATACCGAACTTCCTTCGAGGCACGTAGCGTGGTGCCGGTAAATAGATCTGCCACAGGGCTTGTTTTTCAAGCGACGCTTTGGCCTCGTTTGGGGGTACTCGCGCCATTTTAGCCAGCTTATGTACGTCGCTAGCTCCTTTCCAGTACCCACGCGCGCTGTAGTAAATAGCCTCAAACTTTCTTTGGTTCCGTGACATGTCGCCCCGATATATATACACCTATGTTCTTGGTTCAATTTTCTCATGCCCGTACGCGTACGTGTTGATCCCATCAATAGCTATCCAACGCTTAGTGTCCATCGGCGACAGGGACGTCTTGTTTATAGTCAGTCCGTATATCCTATGCCCATCACTTCTAAGCGTCTTCATTTTATGCCTAAATGTACGGGTCTTGAACAGGGCTTCCTTGAATCTGGCGTGTTTGATGTGGTGTTTCACCACATACTTCTTAACACCTTTCGCCTTCCAGATCTCACCATTGTCGGCCTTCAGGATGGAGTACATCTTGGGTCTCAAGCCTATGTACTCGGCTATGGGCGTGCCAGCACACTCATCCTTCATCTTACCTAGGACCTTTTTATTTACCGTACTGTGTATGGCATGGTCCTTGGGGTAGTCGCTGGTGTCATACAAATTGAGGCGTTTTTTCATGTCCTCATACACGTCCTCGGTTCGAATCTCCATCAGCAGGGAATCCGTGTCAGTGTACAGCACTTCACACCTGTCGCCTTACTGTTTTTTCAGTTCGTTGTAGTAAAAGTCGTACATCAGGTGTTTGGATAAATCGAGGATGCTCATCCCCACGTAAACAGGCCGGTTGAATTTTATGTGGCTTTTCTTTATGTGTTGGGCAACTAGGTCATCGGTGAATATCTTGCTCCGGTTGAATGCCAGGCTGGCTATCAGTCTCCTGAGCTTGTCTTCCTCATTCGACCGAACCAGCTTCACGGTCTCGTGCGATGCCCACGCGTTTCCTCAGGTTCTCCATAGTCTTACCGAACACCGAGTTGTTCATGAGCTTGTAGAGGTTTTTCTCAAAGTCACTGGTGGCCAGCTTTCGCAGGTCCATGTTCATTCTGATGTAAGGCTCCATCCAGGGGCTCTGGTTGAACACGAGCACCCTGTGTATTTTGGTCAGCCTCATACCCAACGACAGGTACAGCTGTGGGTTGCGATAGTGGACGATGTACTTGGTCTTATTCATTAAGTTGGGCACGAGTTTTTCAACGTCTGCCACCCGCCCACCTATCAAGTTATGTCGGTACTCAGACATCCAGTCTGGGTTAACCCTCATACGTTCGGGGGCCAGGGGGTAGCTGTTGTGTGATGTGTGTAATGCTTTGGGGTATTCCAAGTCCACCTCGAGGATATAACCTTTGCTCGAATCGTCCACGATGCTCATAACATCAATCTCGTGCGATGCCCATTCGAATCCCCCTGTGGGTAGATACTGGCTCGTGGCCCAGCCGTACAGGTTGTTGGCGTCGAGGTAGAGAATATGATTGGTTGGCTTGCTCGGGTCGTAGCCCTTCACGTATTGATTATTTGCTTTCGCGTATCGTTTGGTAGCCATGGAAATCCCACCTCGCAAGCCTTTCTCAATGAATAGGTGCATGTCGTAATCGGTGAGCAATTCCAACTTAACTCCGGTCTTTTTCAACAATGCATCCCACGACAGACCGGGGCTGGTGTAGTACCATGCGGGGTCGAGTTGGTACTGCTTAAAACACGTCCTCCTAAACGTCTCAAACACGTCGGCTAGCAGGAGTACATCTGTCCTCAAGTACAGGTCGTGGTAGTCACCCAGATTCTTACAGCCCAGTTTATTCAATACGTTAATCGCATGCGAGTAATCGTCTTGAGTGATTGTCGAGTCGGTCAGGTTGCTGTAAAATTCTCTGATGGGGGGTAGTCGGGTCTCGGCGAACTTGGCCCAGCCATCCATGTACTCGTAGGGGTACACACCCTTCCTCATAAGCGGGGGTGGAGTCTCGGCGTCAGTGTATCGGTCGGTGATGGGGAAGGTATCGTTGGCCTTGACCAGACTGTCAAGTGACGACAGGAGGAACTGAACCGAGTCGATGAACCTCAGGCCATTCAAGCTGAAGGAGATGTATCTCTCCATGTTGTTGGGGATGCACGTCAGGTTGCCGTCGACTTTCGCGATGGCCTGCATGATCAAGTGAGAGTCGTACCCTCTCAAGTTGTGGAAGACCACAGGGATGTTTATTGTCTTGGGGGTGATTCTAAGCTTGAGGTTACACACGCTGTGTGCGGCGCCTCTATACTTACCGGTGACGTGGCAGTGATCTCTCACCGAATCACCGTTCAGTGGGCTATCACATGTGACAGTGAGTGCTGCAGGCATGAGCTAGCCGGTCGGCTTGAGTCATACGCATGGGAGCGACTGTGTATAGTGCATTCCTAATACTTTTCTCTTCCTCCTGCAAACACTTAAGAAACTTTTCAGCCGCATCGGGACCCCTGTACACTACGGGAGCTTTCGTTTCCCCATCACATCGGACGACCACGTATCCAAACCCACAGGCCTCATGCTCCTGTGTTTTTTGTGTGGCTGGGGTACCCCCAGCAGCCCCGCCGACGGCAGCCTCAACGGGTTTGACCAAGGCTTCGAAGTCGGCGTAGATGACATAAGGCACGGACATCTGATTCTTGTGGATGGCGAATGTTAGGATATTGTCGCCTTCCTTAGGCATGTCGACTCGTATGGCCGTCTGCCCCACACCTTTGCAATCCCCCTGGTGTGATTCCAGCAGGTCAGGTCGGCTGAAACCGTGCAGACATCGTACACAAAAGTGTTTTTTCCCGTCGTGTTTCGACTGGTCGTGCAACAGCCTGCTGAGGTGTTTTATCCACGTGTAGTGATACTTATCTCCTCGCTGGATCATCAATATATTGATAACGCGCAGGGGTGCCCCCAACATTGGGCTGACCCTGTGCACGATCGTTGCGTTACCTTCGTGCCCAAAGACGTTTATGGCTATATCATTCTGTTTTTCTATTTTAGTGATCTGAGATATGGGGGTGGGTTCGGTTATATCATCCCAGTTGAGCCCATCGTCTTGGGGATAACTAGAAGGTCTGTTCGAATTTGTGTCAGCTGGAAACAAGGCTGACCTGATAGCTAACCTCATGCAGTCGTCTCCTCTATTCTTGATGTTGACTATGGCCTGTTTTGCTTTGTAGTAGGGGGGCAAGTCTAGGTACGACCCGCCTCTGAATGGCACGTAGTTAGCTATGTCTAGATAGACATTATTGATTTTATCCACGACCCACCCGGACCCCATGTGTGTGTAGCGTTCTAGGTATTCTCGTATCTGCTGAAAACTGATATTGATTGACTCTTCTATAGTCTCGGTATGAGTCACGACTTCTTGTTTACCTCGGAAGTAAGGCTGAACGTACTCAGTGACCCCCGCCCTGCTGTTTATCGAGTGACATTTTCACTGTGATTTGAAACTTTATACTTCCCAAATCGTTTAGTTACTCATTGACTTTATCAGCGATTAGAGAAGCTTGATATCGGCAATGTCTATGTTCCTATCAACATGCATGCGCCAGCCTCTCAAATAGTTACTTACAGCGTGCTCAGTGCGCATGAACTCTAGGTCAATAGCTCTATTCTGCCGTAATAGTTCTACAAGCTGTGGTTTCCTCATACGGGAATAACCTACTAAACCCAAATCGCGTGCCTCTTGTTTCAATTGTTTTACAGTGTGGGGCTTTGCTACTGGGTGGTGTAATAATAATGCGACTAACCCGTCTCTCCCCAGGTGGGAATAACCCGTCAACCCTAGCTCTTTTGCTCGGAGTTTTAGTTGTTTTACCGTGGGAGGGGGTTGTATGTCAAGTAATCTCAACAATGCTGGTTTGGTCATTCGAGAATAACCAATTACACCCCGCTGTCTCGCGATCTGCTTGAGCTCCCGAGTAGTAGACATTGTGTACACACCTAAGTATATCAATCTCTAATTGGGCCGCCGGCAAGGGAGGTACCTTGATAAATAATAGAGGTCCTTAGTAAATATCTAGATAGACCTTATCGATTATACCCTCGACCCACCCGGAACATGCGCAGCATAGTAGGGTGTTTTGTATTATTTGCAACGAGTCGTCAACAAGTATATCTATCTCTCCATGCACATCTACTCGTCCACCATCAAAGTAATTCCAAGTGTGCCCAGCCCACGGTACATCAAACCCTACTTTCACCATGATTGTAAATGAGCACCCCTTATATAGTTCGCTGACAATCATGGGTTTGAGGACACTGATATCTATACTTTCCCCCACATCCATCTGCCAGCTTCTCAGGCAACGACTTTCCCTGGGCTCGACTTCCACGAACATTGTTATACCTAGGTGTGCACAGTCTTTAATTGGGTCACTGGCAAAGGGAGGTAACTCCTCCAGCCTTACACTGCTATCCTGAGGAGGTGCCTACGTTCTTTTCTGTAGTCTTTTTTCTTCTCGTAGATAAGATGATGTCTGACTACGTTTGCTCTGTGAGCTTTGCATCGGCAGTAGTGACCTTTCACCCCGAAACCACACACAGAACACGTGTAGTTGATACTCTTTATATGAAAACAACAGTACCCCTCAGTCCTGCAGCTCCTACCACAGGCCTCGGTCTTCCCCATAAGTATGTATTCGCATTGGTACGGGGCGGGTCTCATCTTTGGTATACTTATATGAGCACTTAGTCTAATTGTTTTGCAACCAACACAGTCGCTGCTAGACCCAGCGCGATAAAGATCAATTCCCGGTCCATTTGCCCCGGGTTTTGTGTGTAGTACTGAGCAAGTGTGGGCTTATGGAGTGGTTCTAGCTGTTTACCGGTTAGCAGGTATAATTCTCTCGCTGCGTCGTCGACATCATCGAATGTTTTAACGGCATGGTTCTCACGCCTGAGTTGTTCGTTAATGTAACAATCCTCTGTACACGTTTTTTCGCGTACTCAGATTGCACTGCTTGTAATTTCTCAACAGCTTTGTTGTGGCGCTTACGCTCAGCCTGTATCTCAGCTGGGTGTGACTCCCGTAGTTTCGAGAAGAGGAAATTACTCCCGGAAAATGCCAGGGCGTTTACTAACGCCCCGCCAACCATCATGGCGATCGTAGCCATCCTATATAAAGTTACATTTACTTCAAAATATTTTCCGGTAGGATCCCTTGTTTTACTAGGATGTCCTTGGTGGCCATCGCCATACCCAGGTTCATTATGAGCATACCTATATCCTGCAGGTTGAAATCTAGCTTGATAGTCGGTTGTTTCAGCACCATTTTGGTCAACCGAGCGTACCCTAGCGTAGCCGGCTAGACTGGCGACCACGGTGGCGTGGTATGCATCGTTGACGAACGTTTTCCCCTCAGACATTATGTATATGATATAAAAATATATATTTATAACATGATATGTGGGTTGACCTATAATTGTGGGGGAAGGATACCCTCCATGGGTGGTTGTTTATTATATAACCATGAGATAGCCACGGCAGCAGTTGCGCCTGCAATCAACAGGAGTGGAGCCCGGCTCCACGTGTTACTCTTATGTAGGTTAGACCACCTTTTTCTACCGGCGGCGACTCTCTTAGGGTTCTTCTGCCTGGTGACTGTAGGGTTCACCTCAAGTTGGGGTTCCCCCAACGTGGGGGTTTCCTCTGAAGGGGTCACCTCCAGTTGGGGTGGGGTCTCCTCCTGTGTCATTTCTTGGGCAGCATCCATCTTGTATACTATTATTATTATTTTTCCCCTCCTTAAATTGGCAATGCTTTGCTGTGATAATCGCCGCCGTCACCGGGGCTAAAAACATACCGTATTTGTGGTACAGCAAGCAGCTGATAGAGTTCAAGGCGTGTTCAATAAAAGGGTCTTTCTCAAGGTCCTCCCACAGGTAAAGTCGGCGTTCCTGGGGAATGGGAAGGAAGTACGACGCAATACAAGTGTATATCTGGGTCATAGACGATCCTATAGTCTTTGTCATCTCGGCCCCGAGTCTAGCCTCGTATCTAGCGTACAGCTTATCGATTTCTTCGGCTGACATTTTGTGAATTTTATCGGGAGTGTAGTCCCCAAAGTAATGTTTGGCTTTGCCACCAACAGCCAGCGCCACCAGTCTCTCTCGCTTATCATCGTCCCCCTCCAACAGTTGTTCTAGCAATTCATCACACTCCATCTTATAATGTAATAAGTAAGTTTTAGTTTTAATAATATAATACCCGATGCAGGTGAAACACAGCGAAATGATGGTTAAGTTGCACACGACGAGCACTTCAAAAACAACCATAACTATAACTATAACTGATAAGTGCTAAACGCTAAGCATTGCTAAGCTTTGCTAAGCATTTGCTAAGCATTGCTAAGCTAAAACACCCTATAGGCCACTGGTTGGTCGGTCTTGAGCACAAGATTAGCATGCTTAGTTTCAGCGAGCTGTTTCTTTACCCGTTGCCGTTCTAGTTTGCTCATCACATCGTTCTCTCTCAAACACTCCTCGAACGAATCCCTGTCCTTGCAGTGGAATAAGGCCACCCATCGCGTCTGCTCCCTGAGGTCTTTCAACACCGAGTTGAACTTCTGCGTTAGTACCCAGACGCTGTGCTTTGCGTGCCGGCCGGAGAAGGCCAGGTATGATAGCATGTCTCTCTTTTTTGTTATCTCACGATTAGCACTGCAGTCGTCCAGGATAAACAGCGTCGACTCCCCTTTAAATTTGTTGTGATAAGCTTTCAACCAGTCCTGCAGACGTGTCCCCGGGTCGACTCTGTGTACGTCCGGGGTCCGTCATCACCTAAGGTCTTTCCGTGTACGTTCTATTCATGTGCAAAGTAGGGCACATGATAACGATATTATCGAACACATCCCGGTAGTACCCCTCCAACATATCCTGCACGAAAACGGTCTTCCCACAGCCCGTCTGCCCACACTATAGCGCAGTGTGGGTCGCAGGGCAAATCAATGCCGCCAGCAGGCAGTGGCCTGCCGCCAGGCAAATCAGTAGATGGCTTGCACGAATCTCCAATTCTCTATATTAAGTTGCGCGTCCATAATAACGTAGAGATATAATTTCAACTTGCCCGCGGGTTGAGCCTTCTTGGTAATCTGGATTGTTATCCCCTCGCTGCCGTTGTTTATGCGGTGACGGCTGCCGTGCAATTTATCGTCATCCGTGGACATCATGTCCAACCATAGTGCGTACTTGGTGGTCAGGTATTCCCCGATCTGCACGGAGGATAGGTCCAGGTGTGGGTGTTGTTTGATAGCTGGTAGCTTTTTTTATCTCATCCCACTGCTGGTATGCCCTCATACCATGACTGAACAGCTGGTTGGGCACGCCCTCGATGGTCACTTCCACCTTTTCAATCTCGGGGTTGAAAAACTTCTCGCTGTCCCTTCGGAACGGCTCTTATCCCGCACGACCGATCTATGCCTCAGTATACAGTCGTACAGGATGACCACCTTCCCCGAGTACTGGTTTCGAACCTGCCTGGCCAGCTCCTGGCTAGTGACCATGTCGAACTCCAGAGAGATGTTGTCTATGGTGTAACTGGCCTCATCACCGTTCGGCGTACTCACTACTTTGCTGTAGTCGTTGAACGTGAGCTCGTATTCAAGCCTATCCCCCAGTGCGGCCTGGTAAAACGGGGCGTGTTCCGTGAGCAACTCGAAGTCGAGCGGCACGCAGAACCTGTTCCCGTACGCTTGGGAGATGGCCTTTTCACTGTCCGTGATCTTGTCTAGCTGGTCTGCCGTGAAGCTGTACCCCACGGGCAACCGAGTCGATTTGCTGATGCCTTGGTACACGTCACTGACACATTCTCCCTCGCTTTTCCAGAGGTCCCCGTAGCAGTGAAACACGTCGCTGTCGTCGATGTTCAACACATCGTTACCGCTGATCTTGATGGTGGTTTTCTTGATGATGGCTCGACCTACGTTCCGCACTAGCTCGCGTTTGTCATTGTCGGAGGTCAACGTGAGGTTGAACGTCAGTCGAACCGTGCCTGGTACGATAAGGTCATTCTCGCCCAGGTTTGGGAATCTAACCAGCAGCGTTTGATTCTGGTCTATCTTGCTGGGATTGTTGGTGATGGTCACCGACTGGCGCACGGCTCTGACGCCTAGAGGCTCTTTTGATCTTCGGAAAGGATGTAGTTTCCTGCCATACATTGTTATATAGATAAAATAGAAAAGTTTAATATAAATAATGGCTGAAGGCAGTCATGAGTACATCCCAATGGATGATATGTGGGATGATAGTGTGTGGGATGACACCACATTCACGAACAACCCCTTAAGTGCTGAACTTGTACAGCCGGCCGTTCATGATTATTACGACGCAGTTGAAAAGAGAGACAACATCAAGCCGTTGGTACGAGACTATGCCAAGTTTACCATCGATAAGAAGGGCACGCTGCGATTGAAGGCTCACCCGGGGGTCGATATCATGAAAAAAGGCGGGAAAGGACCGTATGCTTTGTCAACACTCACCAGTGGCCCTGGTGGGAGTCAACTGCTCCGTGATGAACTAGGCTTCATAGATTACGGTGGCGCACGGTCTAAGCTTCCCCTGAAGGTCGTCCAAGAGCTACAAAACATCAGGGCCGAACTCAGCGGTGAAGGTGATGCTAAAGAAACGTCTGACAGCGTCGAAAAAATATTGGCCACGTACCATGCCAACCCCTTGCCAGGTCTCGAATTTACCCTTGAAACGTGTACGCGGAGAACTCGTGAACAACATGGGGAAACTGAATGAAGTCGACGAGCACATCGCTCACCGAAACGGAGGACGATCATATGAAACGTCGTATCGAGGAGAGAATAAAAAACTTGGAAGACGAGAGACGGACTCGGTTGGAATCCGCTTCCTCGAACCGGGAAGCCCTCCGATCCCAGATCAGTCGTGTACGGGAAACCATCGATCGAGTCCTAAACGAGGACACCACGCTAGCCGACAGGATCCGAATCCTCTTCCGATAGCAAGGGATTACTATCGCCAGCATTCTGACTGCATTGGGCTTCATCATATCAACCCTAGTCTTGTCATTGAGTAGGGGTACCCCTACACCCTCAAGTGGTGGTACACCCACTGGTGGCGTCAGAGACTGGAAAAAAAACACCTGAAATCCCTCGGGGAGGCCCTGGCTAAACTGGCTGGTAAGGCCGCCGAAGCCCTACCCGGCATCCTGGGTAGCATCGTCTCGTGGCTGCTGAGCGCTCTGGCTAAAACTGCCACGTGGCTCGGTCAAAACCTGTCGGCAGCCATCGTCGCCGTGGTGGGGCTGGTGTACGTAGCGGCTAAAGAATTTTTAACCAAATGAGTCCCAAACCGGCCGCGACCCCACCAACCACCAGGGCTGTTTTACGATCGATGTGCTGCTGATTGGATTGTGGGGGCTGGGGTTGTGGGGGTGTTGGTTGAACCCTGGGCTCCGGGGGTGGTACGACTATACCTGTTTCACCGGTCGTGGGTGGTGGGACGTGGGGGACGTTGACCCCCAACTTTTGGTCTGCCGTGGATATGACTATTTCGTTGTTGTAACCCACCACTTTTTTAACTCTCAGTTGCATATCGCTCAGAGCCATATACAATCCAACGTTGAAGACGTAGTCGACTTTCGACCGGGCGTATTCCAACGTGTCTTGGTAGCGTTTGATGGCACTCGGGAGATCAACTGGAGCATTGATAGCATCCTCAACGTTAACAACGAACTGTTTCTGAGCGTCGTAAGCAGTCCCCTTACCGAGGATGTATGAACGCATTTGCGTCTGCGCACCCAACAGCGCCCACACGTACGTTCGAATCGAGTCGTTCAATCTGATTACACCGGCACGAGTAAACCCTTTCGACGTGTCCAACATGAACATTTCCCAGTCATCCACTGCCCCCTGCTCGAACCTCCAGACTCAGTAATCCTTGCTGTTGTCGAAAGCCATGTAACGGCCATCCCACTCGTTTGTTGTGAGGTGATGATACGACTTGTACCCCCATTCTTTCATCTTCTCGCTGGCATCCACGATAGGCATATTGTGAGCGATGGGGATACCCAACCCGTGGTTCGGCCCCAGCAAACACCAATCTGTCTTCGGGTTTAGTTCGAATTCGTTGCAAATATGTTCGTAGGCCCGTCTATCGTACTGGTTGTTTACTGCGTCCCACACCTTGTCCTGTGGGAGCAGGGCGCTGATCTCTTTGAGGATACGCCTGACCTGGTAGTACACGTGAAACGTGAACACAGACTGACTCAGCGGTCCACGCCGAGTGTCGGTCAATGCCACACCACACCCCGTTGTAGCGCACCACATGGCGAAGTTGAGTTGATTCTGTCGGAACTGCATCGGGTTGTTGAACCTAAGCGTGGACTGCCTTGACGTTAGTCACCGAAAGCTTATACCGGTCGAACACATCTATAAACTGGGCGCCGAAATACATCCCAGCAGCGACCACAATCTTCATTTGTGGGAGATCTATGTCCAGTTTAGGGTAAAACACTCCCGGGGAGTAAAACACTCCTTTGTCCATTTTTAAAGTATTATATAATGGGTATATATACTCTAACACTTCCAGGAGTAATGAGCGGTGAGGCCGTTCAGCTGATGCACGCGATCGATAACACGTCGGGTCAACTCGAAGTCGCACTCTGCGATATCACCTACCTACCGCAATGGACTAACATCAACGTCAACAACAAGCTGTTCGTCAGTGGCGCCCGCAACCAGATAACTGACGGCTACTACAGCGTGTGCTCGCTAAGCGACGAGGTCTTCAAACCCTTGGGAGCCGAACTCAAGATGAACGACTCAAACGGCACAGTGGTGTTAATCAACAACGGAATAAACCCCTTGAGGCTCGGTCGGCCATTGGCGAGGACACTCAGTATGCCGCCGGACGAGATAAAACCAACAACTACCGTCACAGGCATGAAGTTACCCGACCTAGTACCGTACCGAGAGCTGTGCATTCATCTCAGCCAGCTGAGCACAACAAACAACATTCAAGGGGGTCACCCTTCCACGATACTGAGAGCCGTAACGGTGAAAACGGAGAAATACAACGACAGAACCGAGTCGTTTTCACCTCGGCAGTATAAGAGGTTAACTTGGGCCAACATCCCGGAGCTGATAATATCGGTGTGAGATATAAATCATAATCCTGTGAATATAGGATACCTCAGCATAACGCGGATTCGACGACCCCGGAGAAGATGGTAAACTGAACGCCTTGCAACTGAAAAACAACATTTACAAACGCGTTGAAGTCCCCTCTATCGGTAGAACCCTAGGTGACATAGTAGATGTCTCAGGAGCGGCCCTCAACACTCGGATCGACCTTGTCCGTATCGGTGATGATAGATGGGCGGTATCCCAATCGTTCGGAGGCAAACTGTTCGACTTTGAAGATGTTGATAGAACGACCGTCGCCCGAAACAAACCATATATGCTCGTCTTCACCGACGATGACAAGTGGGTGTTGTTGCCCGCTAAAGGCGACTGGTTTCTCAACATTAGGCTTGGCTCCCCCTACGTGTTCACGGAGAACAAAGACAACTACCTAAACAAAGTCGTGAACAACGGAACCCTGCTCGTAGCTTACGTCCTGGCGAAGAGACGTAGCGTAGTCATCAGCCCAGTCGCCAGTATGGCAGCCCACATGCTATTGAGTAAACCGAGAGTGCAAGACGGAGCATTGCAGTTGGTGTTTGAATTCGCTGGCATGGTCAACATCCTGGCAAGCCTACCAGCTAACTCCACGCTGGTCATCAAAGTCTACCTAGGGGAACCATCACCGGATGAAGTCGAAATCGTAAAGGGGATCAAACTCCGGTTGGGGAAACAACACCAGTATCACATTTGCACTGTTTACGTTCGGGTGGGTGTCGACTCCCACACCAGTCTGCAGGGGGTCACCGTGACCGTGGAAGCCATGATATCACTAACCAAGATCTTCCTACCCGACAACATACACTTCATGGGGGTAAAGTGCACCCCTGAGAAATTATCAGAAAAACAATTGGAAACTATCTCGTAATAGTATTATAGCAATGTCCAATCGTCATCGACCCAACGTTACACTCGGAGATCTAGGAGACACGGAGGGATTCGATCTGCCTTGTGAGGAAGACACCTCGTACGTCCTGCACTTTGACGGCCACGCGTGTAGGCCGATTGCTCTGGCAAGCTTAAAGGAACCCGAATGGTTGCCCAATATGACCCTCACCGCTCCTTATATCTCATTAAATGAATATAGTCGTATCTCTGAAATTAGGAATAATGGTACCTTGCCCGGGGGTTTCATTCCGGGATCTAATACAAATATTATAATAAGACCGGTTTTACCCAATATGTTACAGGCATACGAGGGGGGTGAGTTAAGGTTTAAACGCTACTGGCACCAGGAGGTTCCGGCTATGGTACCAGGCTCCACACTCATCATAGAAGTCTATCTCCTGAGACATTCTGTTAGTAAAGAGCAACAACTTTTTCCCTGGGTGACAGTACACTGGAGTCCCCGGACCAATAACCAATGTTACCGTATCATCATACAACCGGACCCCTCAACGGGTTCTATAGCCCCCTCAATAAGACCCTCCTATGGGGCTCGTGTGGACGCAGAGTTACCTATTAACCTCTAACCTATTTCCCTGCATGAGGATCTATACCTTATAAGCCTCAAGTACGTTGATCGACTATTAACTGAAGCCCAATTAAAAAATATCTCATAAGATATATTATATGCACACAGAATGGGGTTGTACCCAGTCGCAGAGGAAGTCCCGAAGCCACTGGAAACCATAGACGGGTTCCGCTTGAAACAGTTATGTGACATAAAACGCCAACTAGAACAAGACCGCGACACACGGGCAGCATTGTATAAGAAGTACCATAGAGCTTTCAATGTCGTGGATGGGGTTGATACCGCCCTTATGGCTACCAGTATGGGGTTAGGGGCAGTAGGTGTGGGGTTGTTGGCCACCATCATAGCCGCACCCGCAGTGCTAGGCATCGAAATAACAGCTGGGGTGTTAGGGTTGGCTGGATTGGTGTTTAAGTTTGTGTCACGCAGACTGCATCGGAAGGCATTGAAACACGACGAGATAAGGATTCTGGCCGAAGCAAAACTGAACACGGTAAGTGAGCGTATTTCCACAGCACTCACTGATAGTAAGATCTCAGAGGAGGAATCTCGCTCAATCCTCTCTGAACTCGACAAATACTGTAAGATGAAACAAGAAATCCGGCTCAAGTCTCGTAAGTCTGCTATCAGCGAAGACGAGAAAAAAAGGTACATAGAACAAGGGGTACGAAACATTAAACTGTTTCACACGACATAGTGCCAAGTGATCAGGTTCGCGGTCATAGCGGCACAGTAGTGCCACGTGGGGCCGGGAAGTTAACTGGGGGTTCAAAAGTAGTAGATATACTGGGGGCGAGATCTAAGGGCCTGACAAAAGCTTTATTTGTGAAATAAAGCTTTGCAGAGGCTTTTGTTGGACTTGATCTCGGACTGTCATTATATCTACTACTCAAGATGTTAACAAATATTTGATTAACTTGTTGAATCAGGCATTCAAAACAGGTGAACTTTTGGTAAGCCAAAAACAGGGCCTTATAACATGTATTCCCAAACAAGATAAACCTGAAGACCAAATTAAAAACTACAGACCTATATCACTTCTTAACATATCGTATAAACTAGCCTTGTCCGTAATTTCAGCGCGAATAAAACGTGTACTCCCGAAAATAATAAGCGACGATCAAAAAGGCTTCATGAAAGGTAGATACATTGGCGAATGCACGAGATTGGTCAGTGACATTATGGAATACAGGATTACTGATAATGATAGAGTTTGAAAAAGCTTTCGATTCCATGGAATGGTCTTTTATTGAGAAATGTCTTAACTTCTTTTTTTTTGGACCATCAATCAAACACTGGATTAAAACATTTTACAACAACATAAATTCTAGCGTTTCAATAAATGGTTTTGCATCAGACTTCTTCCACATTACTAGAGGCTGTAGACAAGGTGATCCTCTATCGCCATATCTATTTCTCATAGTCGCAGAAATCCTTGCTCACATGTTACGTCAAAATGACAAAATAAAAGAGATAAAAATGTTTGACTTAAAATATTTGCTAACACAGTTCGCGGACGATATAACTATAATCTTAGACGGGTCTGAACGTTCTTTTCAAACAACATTAGAAGTGCTTAAACAATAAGCATCCTTCTCTGGTCTTAAAATAAACATTGATAAAACTAAAGTATTGTGGATAGGTTCTAAACAATTCTCAAGTACACAGTATTGCAGAGTCTATAATCTGGACTGGACGCAAAGACCTTTCAAACTGCTAGGTATCATATTTCAACATAATAAGGCAGAAATGGTGGAAAGAAACTATAAAGATAAACTAAAGAAAATGGATAGATTAATGAAACTTTGGTCACTTAGAGATCTCACACCATTCGGCAGAATAACTATCCTGAAAAGCCTAATATTGCCCACACTCAATCATCTATTTTCCTCACTACCAAACCCCAAAATGAATACAATTCAAATGATCCAGAAAAAGATCTTCGCATTTATTTGGAGAGGCAAACAAGATAAAATAAAAAGGTCTCTGATAATCAGAAACTATAAAGAAGGCGGCTTGAAAGTTCCAGATATACTCGAAACTATAAAATCTAAAAAAATATCATGGATAAGAAGGCTGTTTACAACAAATTCTAAATTCAACAATATCTTAAATAACATGGTAAAAAATACAAACCCAATAGAAATGGGCTCAAATTACTTGAAAACACACATCATCCCAAAACTTAAAAACCTTTTCTGGAAAGATGTTCTGGATGCTTGGGCTGATTTACAAGAACGGTATCCTTACACGAAATCCGACTTTTGCAAACAGTATATTTGGGCAAATAACAATATAACAATTGGAAACAAATCTATACTATATGAACACTACTTAAAAGCAAATGTAAAATTTATAAATGATGTACTAAAAGATGATGAATCCTTTCTGTCTTTCACTGAGTTTAAAGAAATGTATAGAGTAGAGACAAATTTCTTAGAATATGCGGGATTAGTATCTTCAATAAAACAATATTCAAAGCAAGAAGCTACGCTATTGACAAAGCAAAGACATTTACCCTTTATTCCCCCGAATGTAAAAATACTCTATGAAAATAAGAGAGGCTGCAATATTTTCTACACAAAGCTACTAAACAAGGCTAAATCTATTCCAAGTTTAGGATATCAATGTAAATGGGAAAACGACCTTCATCACAGTTTTCCACCTGACTTATGGAATACCTATCATTTTATACCATTCAGAGCTGTTCATAACACTAATGAAAGATGGTTTCAATATCGTATTGTCCACAGAATTCTCACAACCAATAAAGACCTATACAACTATAATACAGTCAGCTCTCGTTAATCCGACTCTCATTAATCCGACAATCACGTTAATCCGACAAAAAATTAGGGAACCATTTAAAACAGTGATAATTACTCTCGTTAATCCGACATTCTCGCATTCCGACTCCGACACACCAATCTAGCAACTGATTATTGTAAATACATTGTAAAAACATTTGTTAATCCGACAATCAACACAGCCGGTCGGATGATCCGACCGTATACAAACAATCACACGTGAGTGGTAATTAGCGTGTGCCTTACTGGCTGCTTGACACCAACGTCAGTGAACATCACACTTGTTAATTAGGAACACAGGATAATTAATTGAGACGATTTAATCAAGAAATAACAGTAGAGCGAGCTGTATAAAATGTTTACAACCGACATGGGTTTTCATCACAAGATGTACACCACCTGCTAAGCTACCCCTTGTAGAAGTTACGCCATTGATCAAGAAAGAAATCTCCTTTTGAAGAAAGACAAACCCCAGACAACACAAGAAGTCATCACTTTTTGCTGAGCAGAAGTTTGATGTGAAGATTGGACGATCAACCGTATCTGACCTCCTGAAGCAGTCTGCTTAGTGGTTGAGCGTCTGTACGACTGATTCCAATGCTTCAAGCTACCTGAGGCCAAAACATCGTTGAACACTTTGCAAACATTTCTGACACACCACTTAGACGTGTTTGATGTTAATAGCCACCAAATTTTTTTAAGTTATAAATTATATATGTTATGATAAACGCCTGATTGTACATTAGACGTCCACATGTAATTATGGAATTAGTTGTATGGAAACTGTAACATATTCAACATCCGGGTCATAATGGCAGCTGATATGCGGTAAAAACAAACATGAGTTTCGTGCCAATGTGGTCATGAAATAGATATGAAACTGTTCGCTTACGAGTATGACGATCATAACATTTAGTAAACATTGATATTTTCACACAAATACATTAATCCGACATTTTCATTAATCCGACATTTCCGTTAATCCCACATATTTCTCTGCAACCACAAGTTTCTGATTAACGAGAGTTGACTGTATTATATTAGAATCACCACTATGTACATTTTGCAAGGCTGAAAAAGAAACCTTTGTTTATTTGATGTTTGAATGCAGATACGTAAATAGGCTGTGGCAAGACCTTTTAAATTGGATTGAAGATAAAACAGACACTACTATAAACCTGGATCCGAAAACAATCCTTTTGGGCTTTCATGAAAAACGTTAAGATGTTCTGAACTTGATATTTATCATAACAAAGGAATATATATTCCAGAAAACTAGCAAATATACGTCCAACCCTTGAAAGTCTCAAAGCCAAATTAAACCACAGTTACAATCCCCATAAATATAATGCATACTCGGTATGCAAATATAGCAAGTTCACGACATTCTGGTCATCATGCCACAACTTATTTACATAACCTACTCGATCTCACTTATGCTTGTTACTTAATTGTGCTGTGTATTTGAAATAATGCTGTGTATGAATGATAAAACTGTACCAATGCGTAAAAAAGAAATAAAGTGAAAAAAAAAGAAGACATGTTAATCTGTTTTTCACAATATCATTGCAGAGCTCCAGATAAGATTTAGCTCATGTGGGCACTGTACCCACTGTATTTTTTTGGAGTGGGTATTATGAATGTGGAGTGGGTATTTCATTTTCCGTTACCCACTGCTTTCAAATATGTGCATATTTCAGTCACTTTACTCATCATAAGTATTACGTCATTGAGTAAGTTTACTAAGCAGGTATGTTCTGCTTTATGTCATACCTAATCAAAACCAACTTAAATATAATGGAAATTTTTTATTTCATAAAATCACTCATCCTATACTGACAGTACAACACTTGTCCTATACTAACAGTACAACTTGATAGCAATCGATGTCTTTTTCATTACGCAAGCGATTTTTATAAATATATTCCGTACGCATTTGTTTTAAGCTCTTTGCGTATCTAACATTTTAAATGGGTAATTGGTACGCAACAATTATTTTTCAATGCGTAATTCTATGCGTATTTTACGCAGCTTATCTGGGCCTCTGATCATTGATTGATTGTTGTCTAACGCCGCACTCAGTAATATTGCAGCTATATTGTGATAGTCTGTAAATAATCAAGTCTGGACCAGACAATCCAAGTGATCAACAGCATGAGCATCAATCTACGCAATAGAGAGACAATGACATGTATCAGCCAAATTAGCAAGGCTGACACCTGATTAGTCGCCTCTTGCCCACAAGCGTGTGTTACTGAAGATCAATTCTAACCAAAATCTTAACGAGTCTCATCACGATCTGAATCTGGGGTACTTTATTCAGATACATATCCATCAATGGCAATGATGAAACGTCATGATTCATTATTTATGCATGGAATGACCCTTTTCACAAACTTGCAATTACTTCAGCATACATGTCCTAACTTATTCCCACATGTTTCTGATTATACACATCAGCAGGACAAGTTTGCATTACGCATCCTCATCACTAAAAACAAAGAAATACTATTTCAAAATCACTCATCTGGAGCACGGATAGCTGCAACAGGATACCTGTTTTTAACAAACTGTCTCTCCCTTCGTGACCGGATCTCCTGAATTTTCTGCATGGCTTTCACTGAAGGACAAAGTAGAAGCAAGGTATAAACAGCTGCTCCAATTTTTCAATAGTCAAAAGGTGAAACTCAGAAGCAAAATATCTTTGGTTCAGATAAACAGTTCAACTAACATAAGCAATAAAGTCAAAGATATGAGACGAAAATTGAAAGAAATAATTCTCAACATACGAAACCTAGCTCAATATTGCTAAAAGCAAACTAAATAAACATGTACAAAAAAAACAACACATGTGTCAAAGTTGATGGGACCTACATAAATGCTTTGAGTTATCAGAGGATCAACAAACCCACAGAACAGAATTAACTTATGAATTTCAATTTTCTGGGACTTCAATAAAACCATAAGTGTGACATTTCACAATTAGACACAATGGTATTTGATTGTAGTTGTCTCTAAGTAGTTGGTGGTGTCATACTGGGACATTTCAGTTGGCAGTTGGACATGAATTATCTCCCTTGGATTAACATGACTGCTGAATGGTATTTAAACAGGAAACATCTTTGATTTAGCTTGTTATATCTACATTTCAGACTGTTCTTTTAATATTGTGGTGGTCTAACTGTGGCTTAGATACCTTTAATGTGAAATTGGAGCAGTGTTTTAACAACTAGAAATTAGTTGCATTGGCAAGATATAAATGGCTACTTCTCTGACATTAAAACAGTCAGGTGAATGTTACTGGAAGATTAGTGATTATGAAAGCCTCCGATAATCTAAATACTGAATAGTGGCCCTTCAACTAACTACCTTGAATGAGACCTACATGCAAAAATAACTATGAGTTATCTCCTACACTTAAACAGACAGACAGACAGTCATTTTAGTCAGTAATAGGCCACTGGCCCACAAAACATTCATAGATATAAGAAGTAACATGCGTTTTACAGTTAAAAATCAGAATCTCTTATTTTCCCAACATTATATAAAAATAGGCATAAATTATTTATAACATTTATGTTTGTTGAAGACATTATGTTGATAAAGCTGTGTTGTGACACACTCTATAGAAGAATATTGACCTATTCTGGTTTTAGAGTAAAGATCACTTTACTGTACAGGGGTGGAAATAACTTTAAAATTGCTAGTGTACTCCGGTACAGTGGCACATGTAAAATCACTTGCCCTGATAATTTGTCCACTATACCGGCAGATTTTCTTGTTGATTTTTTAAAATAAACAACATAATTAACATTGGAAAGTCAACTGGACACCGGTACAGCGTGATATACAAATCGTCTTGCCCCACAGAATAGAACACTGGACTGGGACGTCGGGCAATGGGTTATTTCCACCCCTGCTGTAGTTGCTACTTGGTCGACATACTGAATATCATATGTAATACCAAATTCCAACTGTACATTTATATATCTTTTCTTCTAAAATCAAATAGTGAGCAAGTCATATTTTATGACATTTTTAGCAATATTCCCTAAATACCATGATTGAGGGAACCCGAAATGATCTTCACACATTGTACTTATATTTAAAATCAAACCACAATGTTATGCCATCACCACCTATAAAACAAAAGAAGATGGGAAAGATGCCACTGACACAACGTTCAGTGTCAAGCCAAACCTGGATCCAAACCCCATAGTCCTGTTAGGCTCGAATACACCCATGACACCCATGGGGCCTCTTGACCCCAAGTGTTTGATTACGAAGCTCACATGTGGTTTGCCAAAGCTCTCTGTCATATTTAACAGGAACATTTCTTCTCTTTTCAAATTCAAACGATGGGTCGATTGTAAGTTCTTTGCCATGAGCTTTCCTGAATGCCTTGGTCCATGGAGCTTTCCTTGGGTTTCTCTTCTTCTGAAATGCTTTGTGACATTTTGATCGACAGAATTTAAAAATCTGAAAGAAAAACAAGAAATATATCATTGAATGGAAACAAATCTTTCCACAAATACTTTTCTTCTTGCTTTTTATAAATAGGACAAAGAGGGTAAATCTACTACAGGCTGAGTTGAAATCAAATCTCTTTATACATTTCTCAAAAATAAATAAAACTTGGTTAATAGACCAATCTTGCAATCTCAGCAAATATCAATGGGGGAGTACTGGACTTTACCGGGCGCACTTTTTCAGATTAATTAGCGCTGCTGGGGTTCCCTAACCCTAACCCTAACCCTAACCCTAAGGATCGTAAAGGGTGCCTAACCCTAAACCCTAGCCCTAAGGATCGTAAAGTGTGGCATACCCTTACCCTAACCCTAAGGATCGTAAAGGGTGGCATGCCCTTACCCTAAACCTAAGGATCGTAAAGGGAGCAGCGAGGGCTGCGCCCGGTAAAGTGCATTCTAGCCATCAATGGGTTTGGGAGACTAAAAACGAAAAATCAAATTAAACTTTAGAAAGTATGTTTCTTATTGTGATGTTTGTCACAGTCAATATTAGAATTATGGGTTGTTGTTGTTGTTGTTGTTGTTAAGATAAAGCTGTCTTTTATGAGTTAGTGACATGTGTTATAGTTGTTCATGCAATTAAGGATTGTTTTAAGCAAAACACACAAGAGGAAGATACACAACACACAGATGTGCATCAGGAAATACACGTAATCGTCTTGATCTTAGTATTAATCAGCGCCCATTTCATTTGCACAAACTTCAAAGTTATGTATTTCATGACATCTGACATTCCCGGACTTTATCTTGTGTCTGGTGTTACAAACCTTACAATCGTTCCTTACAAACTGTATTCCGTGACCGGGATATACAGTAGAAGAGCAGTAATAACACTTTTCAAGACGCATCTTGATGTACACAACCCCTCGTGTTGCGTGTGTTGATGTAAAGGAAAGATTTGGGGTTAAGACGAATCTCTCTTCTGATTGGTTAAAATTCGAATAGCTGGCAAAGAAGAGTTATCTACCTTTGACCATAAGTGCCTGGAAGTGATCCGAACGCGAGAAGCCTCGCATTATGAAATATCCCTCATCGTTACCCCTCACTCGATGTGACGAGCCACTGACTAGTTATTAACTTTCTTCTGGTTATGATGTCCTTAAAGAAAACATCACAATAACATCGAAATGAAATTAATAAAACAGCTATTTTAATTTTGAACGAGGAGACTTCTAAGGATATACAACATCTTCATTTTTAATATGGTCGACGTAAAGAAGAATGATAAAGAGCTCTCCCCGTTGTTCAAAACACCAACTTCTAAATGGCACTCAAAGAAATTACTTTAATTTTGTAAAAATTAAATTAAAATGAAAATTAAACGTAAACTCGGGTACATCCAAAATGGCTTCAAGAATATTTTTTTATCACATCTGCATTCTGAACTAAGTCGCTTTGATGGACAGGTTGAGATTTAATATTGATCGTATGTTTGTAATTCCTTTATTATACATATCCTAATACGTCTAATGGTCTTGTCTCATTTCCATTCTCGATGGGCAAATCGGCTGGAGGGACCTGTCTAGTTGACCATTATAATTCATCATTAAGTATACATGTACATTATTTCCTCTGTGTGAATACTTGATAATTAAAGGTTACAATGGGACAATGTGTTGGGTTGGCAGTGTATGGCAAAACCAAAGCCTGGACTTCTTGCGTACGAGAAAAGTCCGCCCGGAGAGCGGAAGGTCGCGGGTTCGATCCCCGACCGCGTCGTACCAAAAGACGTTAAAATTTGGTACTTGTTGGTCCCTGCCTGGCGCTCGGCATTAATGGGTACAACAAGGACTGGTCGGCTCGGGAGTCAGTATAATGTGTCTGAGTGGGGTATTCATGCTTCACTGCGGTATGGTATCTCAGTGGGCTAGCACTATAAAACCAGCTTCAGTCTGGGCTGTTACAAGCAGCCGCACATACACATACACACGCATGCACGTCGTCATATGAGCGAAATATTCTCAAGCACGACGTAAAACCCAATTTCACCTCACCTCACCGTATGAGAACAACAGTCCCATAATCAACAACAAAAAACACAAGTACAATGGGACCAGCTGTGTGCTGCACGACCATTCCTATTGTCACCATTCCCAACATGATACAATACCAATACCACTATTTGCACGAACATAAACAACACTCACCTGCATATATATATATACAGTGTTACAATGGCTCCACAACAATGATACCGAGCACCCTATTGGGATTCTCCATCCCATGCAGCTGGACATGGATAAGTGATGAACAATGAAAACACTGCACACTATGATAATCACTCAAAATACAATGTTTAAAGAACATTCACCCATCCCCACGAATACTGTGACCCACACCATTCAGAACTCCCTCAACTATGCTCCTCATTCAAAACCAGCATATCCTTAAATGATATCAGTACATACATCCGAAACACATAGATCACATAAATAACAGAGAGCAAATACACATACATATACATGGCCAGAAATGGATAGTTATTTAATAACATAATCCATTAACCTTCAGCTCCTGCCTAGAAACATGTTGGCAGTGTAGCCCAAAACCAAACACTGGACTCCTAAACCATGATCTAAATTCCAACACATCTGATTGCAGTAGGAGAAAACCAATGATCCATTGAAGGGTATAGGCCCATTGCAGGTTGTTTATGCAGGTAAGTTAGTCCCTAAGGGGGTGTACATACACCGTCAGCCTGGATCGAGGCTTTGTCCTTCTTAACATGGGACCGTCCCATCTCCGGAGCATCTTGCATAGTCGCTGGGGATGTATGGGCGCATCGCTGCAATACAGACAACAAGGTTCCTGCGTCTGACAGAAATAAGTCATTGATCAGCTTCAGAAACCACCTTCTCACATATGTGTTACAGTGGGTGAGTATCGCGCGTTTAGCAACAATCAAGTAATATCACGACAAGGGATAAAAATGGCCGTCGCAACAATCGAAACTTCTAATTAATCAAAATATGCTGTTATGATTATGTGTACATTCTGTGACAACTGAGGTTCGTTTTAAGGCATCACCTGATCGTGGTTGCTGTAAATAACGATGGATTCGTGTGATCTGCGAATTACTTCACACAACAATTCGACGGAAATAGTGTTAAGTTCGAAAGATTTCAGTAAAAACTATAAAAACCTTGGTCAAAATGAACGACTTTGTCAGCAGTTAGTGAAATAACAGCACTGACATGCAATCACCTACACCCACCTATCTCTATATACGACTGTGTTCTTTGAGGAAAAGGGTTCACAAGACATCACCGTGAACAAGAATATTTCCGGTGTTTTCTTCAAAAGATTACGATTACACAATGCCATTTATAAAGTGGTCAAATGTAACTCATGTTATATTTGGGATTACACTTTCTCATTAAAGTGTAATGTACACAAAGTCTGCAGTCTAGACTACCAGTTGTCCGACTTCCATTTTTGTGGAAGTCGCGGTGGCTGAGCGGGTTAGGCGGATGACTTTGTGTGCTGGCAATTAGGTGCCTGACTTTGAGGGTGTGGGTTCGAATCCCGGACGGGACTCAACCAAAACAAATACTAGAATTTGTACTTTACTAAGAAAGTGTAATCCCAAATATAACATATACTAGTATATGTTACTTCAAAAGATTGTTTGAAAAACTTGCCTGCCTGGTCCTAGGTCGTCTTCTTGGTAGTCGCCCTGCCTCCAGAGGAGTTCTTGGTCCACTTCTGGCCTCAGACCACAATTATTTTCTTTCTTTGCTATCTACAGTGACATGCCAGTGCATCATAATTAATATCGGTCGTAGGCTGTTCTCCTGTTGCATGCTGACCAACCTGCCACTTGTCACTTAACCGGCAAAATATGGGCCTGGATCGACCATGTCAAATTTGCTGTATCCACTGTAAACAATGGTCACCGGAAGTTACGAGCCGAAGCACACTAGACAGCCTTAAAATTGGGGTCAAGTCATGGAAGGCTGGTGTCAATACTATGTGTAGATTGTGGACCCAAAAACATTTGCAATAAAGTACAATGTCTTACCTTTCATTTAAGCTATCACAAGTCACCCTGAAAAAATTAGCACACACAGAACAGCCCATTTAAACAAGGCACTAAATTCTCCTATTTTCCTTCTGGGGGTAACTGTGGTTTGAGGCCTTCTGCTCCCAGGTCGTCTTTCCCGGTAGGCCCATGACTCCAGCGGTCTTGCAGCCCCTTGCCTCGTTATCCCATCGTTCTTTGCTCCCATGGTCAGGATACAGCCAGTCGACCACGCCTCCTGATGACGACGGTGGACTGTGTCCTAAAAGTGAAGAATATTTCACATCGTTGATTGTTACTACACAGATTATATTGTGGAAAGCATATGATGGTCGTAAAAACAAGCTGTTTTGATTATTCATAAATTCTGTGTCAACTGATGTTTGTTTCTGGTAATATAGCTGTAATTTGAGATATGGTGCTGTAAATACTGATGCATTGGTGCGATCTGCTAATTACTTCACACAAGAATTCTACGGAAATAATGTTAGTTTTGAATAATTTCAGTAACGATATACGAACCATAGGTCAATATATACAATGGACACCTTTGTTAGCAGGTAGTTTAATAACAGCACTAACTTGCAATGGTTGGTTGGTTTGGTGTTTAAGGCTGCACTCAGCAATATTCGAGCTATATGGGGGCGGTCTGTAAATAATCGAGTCTGGACCAGACAAGCCAGTGATCAACAGCATGAGCATCGGTGTACGCAACTGACGATGGCATGTGTCAACCAAGTCAGCGAGTCTGACCACCCGATCCAGTTAGTCGCCTCTTACGACAAGCATGGGTTACTAAAGACCCTTGGTGAAAGTATTAAAAGAAGTACGCAGTCAGTGAGGTCTGCACCGGTGAAAATACTGACATGTTTGTGAGAAGGTCAAAATGCACCAATGTACAAACTAATAAGCTTATGGGAGTTGAGTTAAGTTGATTTGGGCTTTACGTCACATCGGCATTATTCCAGCCATAGCGACGAGAACAAGTCTGCATTAATAAGCATTGTAAGTACAGAGCTTATGGGGGTTAATATATAATTCCATCACGTACTTGAGAGTTCACGTTTCACCGAAATGTATACCAGTGTGTTTAACTACTGTAAATCTGTATTGCTCTTTAAGATTTATATAGTCCGGGGGAAGTCCTGGTAAAAAAGTTTAATAGACTAATAAAATGGTAATATTTTCACAAATAATCCATCGATATGGTGGTCGCGGTACCACCAGCTGAATCCCTCGAATTTTGTTTTTGTGTTGTGTGATACACGTGATTTTTCAGATGTGGGGTATCGCGCCGACAACTTGGACACACCGCTCAGGCATACTGTCATTTCTTATCATCATAATACCGGGGATCGGGCAGGGTAGTAAACTGTGCCATGTTTATAATACTAGGCGGATACGCCTTGCCCTCTCACATGACGTGATTAGATTACAGGACATCGATATCAAATGGAGAGGTCGTGCCTAGACTGACAGCTGGATGGTTTATTGGCCAAATATTTATCGACGTCTTGGACAATAATATGTACAATCTTTGTTGTATGTGGTTTTCTGTGACTTTATTTCTTTTTTCTTGGATACAGATATCACATGTTATTACAATTACATATTACATTTTGCTGGACAGTATGGATATCTGAAGTCAATGTGTTGTGATAAATACTTTCTGGATAGGTATACTATACAATACAGTATGATTATGTAAACGTTTCTCCACGATGACCAGATGGTCACAATTGTTTCGTAATCACATTCTGTTAATAAGACATATTTTTGCGTATGATAGAGATTTGCCGGGTATTTTAAGATACTTACAATGCATATATTTTTGTAATTAATGGACAAAGCCCCTTCCACAGTTACAATAAATATCTGGGGTAAGCAGACTGAAGCAATGAATTTTAGTATTACGCTCTTCTTCTTCTTCCTCTTCTTCTTCTGCTTCTTCTTCTTAAGTGTATGATTTCGACTTTACGATGAGCATGTGTCGGTGAATCACTATCAAATAGTGATGATACAAGGTATTCGCAAAACTATGAGCGTTTGTTACCTTTCATTGGCACACGTTACTTGCAAAGGCAAGTCAATTGTCGAAACGAAAAATAAACAATTCAAAATAGGTGCTTGCATCTGACGTAATCTTGTCAGTGAAACATTTGGAAACAAATTAAGCTGTTCCGATGAATACACCGTGCCATTTAGAAAGGTGTCAAATGTATTTGGGGATTGCACTTTCTTAGTAAAGTACAGATTCTAGTACTTTTGTTGGGTTGAGTCCCATCCGGGATTCGAAGTACATGTACTAGTATCTGTACCTTCCCGAGAAACGAGTACATTGAAATATATCAGGTCGTTGAATGGCATTTAGAAGTGCTAAAATACGCAAGTGTTTTATGAATGTCAACTTCTTAATTATGAGGAACACAACGTTTCTGAGAATATCCTTACTCCCCCCTTACTCCGCGGTGTTTACTCTCCTCCTTATTCAAAATATATCTTGAATGCGATGCAAGCCGCCTTAAATATCATTTATATAGTCAGTATTAATGAATATGCTAGTGTGACCTTTTAGGATATCATTAGGTAACCTTCCACGTGGACCGTTATCTTATGTTGTTATAGAGCACATGACGCCCTGCACCCAGTCTACCCAGTAGGTAGCAACACATGCCGCCATATTTCCCGGAACAGATAAGTAACCTGGGAGAGATAAGTTACCTTGGAGCGGCTGTGTACACCCGGGAAACATCAGACGGGTAGGTGTAAGATGTCGAGCTTCAAAATATCATTTTTGTGTGGTAGTTTGTGTATCCCATTTCCTCAGTACTGAAAGAGAGTGACGTAACTGACTGGGTCATGGCATGTGATTTCCGCCATATGGTGTCGATGACGGTCGGTGGTTGTGTTGTTATTTTTGCAAAGTCATGTCGAGGGAGATTAATACTGGATTTTTCATTGGTTCCCTGTGTGGAATTGGACACGGGCCCTCAGCGTACCCCGCCTCCTCAAGCCTTTCTCCAAGGAGGTTAACCATCTGGGAAACCCCATCCCTGTACTGACTGATTGATTGATTGAAGATGATGATGATGATAATGATGATGATGATGATGATAATGATGAGTGAGTGAGTGAGTATGGTTATACGCCGCTTTTAGTAATATACCAGCAACATCACGGCAGGGGAATGATGATAATGACGATGGTGATGATGATGATGGTGGCGGTGGTAATGATAATAATGGTGGTGGTAGTGATGATGATGATGATGATCTGATTATTTGATGATTACGTTTGAGGAAATATATTGGTTGGATGAATTATGGCTATGGTAATTGATAACGTTTCTCAAGCTTGTCCTAAAACCAGACAGAAACGAGGAATGAATCATTTTCATGTGTGAATGTTCAGTTGCTGATAATGTGTCATGGTGCCCCAATGGCGTGTCAATCATTGTGTCAATAAATGGTTTGTCTTGCCAAGATCAGAGTATTGTTGTATGATATCTACACCCTTTCTCCCCCGCACACGACGTTAAAACAACCCCAGACAGGTAGTTCATACGGCGACATTGGGAGAGTGAGGTAGCCTGGTGGTTTAAGCGCTCGCTCGTCACGCCGAAACCCGGGTTCGATTCCCCACATGCGTACAATGCGGATCCCATTTCTGGTGTCCCATGCGTGATATTGATTGAATATGGCTGAAAGCTCTGTAAAATCATACTCCTAACACATATACTTCCAAACTGCACAATGTCACGTAATTCTTATGTTGTGTCGTAGACGATGCCGCGCGAGGAAAGAACATGCTGTCGCTGGACGGTGACGCTGCTGCACATCCTAACGTGCCTTGTGGCTGGATTCTGTATCCTCAGCGTTCTCATAATGCGAGGACTTGAAGCTAACTGCTTACCCTCATTAACAGACAACGTGGGACATCAGGTCCATTATGTAAGTATGTACGCCTTCACAAGCAATGTTGGGGCGGTGGGGTAACCTAGAGGTTAAAGCGTTCGCTCGTCACGCCGAAGACCCGGTTTCGATTCCCCACATGGGTAGAATTTGTGAAGCCCATTTCTGGTGTCCCCGCCGTGATATTGCTGGAATATTGCTTAAAAGCGGCGTAAAACTAAACTCACTCACGAACAACGTGACTGCTGCTGAAATCTCTTAGATGAAACAGTACGTGTTAATATTCATATAAACAATTATGGTTGAGGTATTACTATTAAATCATTTAGATGTAGGAAAATAGCTAATAGTGGTTACATATTTCATGACAGTCATCGATACCGACTGTACAGGTATATCTGCAGTAGCTGTACCATATGACGTACGTTATAACCAGAGCAGCCTGGCGATAATAGTGTTGTTATAGTTGTTGTTCTAACTGGTGTCTTCTCGATATTTATACGCATATATTTATATTTTTCTACCCGTTCACGTTATGGAGCGATGCATTTATGTTGTGGACTATTCCTCTCAATATGTATCCGAAACATTCTGATTTGTCAGACTCGATGACTGATCGATGTCATTGTATACCATCTGTGTTTGAACTACTCTCATAATATCAATCACAGGTTAGTCTGGCCCAGTCTCGGTTATTTTGAAACCAGCGTGATATGAGTGGAATATTGCTTAAACAACAAACAAACCAGATACATTTTGCAACCCATTGAATTTTCTTGATGCTGTAAGCCACACCGGCTGTTCCATGCTCCAGTTGTTTGAGGATATGTAAAGGAAAACGCTGTTCATTAGTTCAGTGATGATGCTGTGTATAACATTGTCCTTTACCGCACCCCCAGGCCGACTCAGTCCTGGAGTTTTTCTGCAGCGTTGTCCTGTACGCTTGTGGTGCCGTGTCGGGGTGGAGCATCCTGTCTTTCTTCGCCCATTGTTGCTGGGAAAACAAGCTGTGAGTGTGTCCAGGGTCTAGATTTTCGATATACATGTATTTAAAAAGTGTTTTGATTCTGCTTTGTCACAAACATGTGCAAGTGTTTCCAAAACACCACAGATATTGTACCTAAGTACAACATTGCAAGTAAAATATTTATGGTTTTATTGGGAATAGTCTCAAAACACCAGGTGTGTACTTTCTGATGTTCGTCAGTATATATAGTTTATATAGTCGCCGCTTTAATTCATTTTCATGTTGTTGTTTTTATGTGTAGATGTTTTGCCCTGCAAACTGTGATATTCGTCATAGTCAGCGTTCTTGGATTAACAGGATCCGCTTCTCTGACAACACAGTTCTTGTTGTGGTGCAAGAACCTGCAAACAACGTTCCCAAACGCAACAGAGTATGTATATGAGACGTTTGTATCAGTACACTAAACCCACTCGATTATATTAAATTTCAAACTACGAGATCAAGCGGTAAGCTGATTCTGTTTCTAAACGTCACGTACATTCGTATTCAATATGCACCGTGGTCGGTAGGGTAGCCGAGTGGTTATTGCGTTCGCCCGACACAACAAAGTCCCGGGTTCTGTTACCCATTTATGGGTGCAGTGTGAGGTGCCCCTCCCTTACGTCCCGTGCGTTACATTGTTGAAATATTCCAAAACCGGAATCAAACTCAAACCCATTCACTCATCCATATCCATCTTAAAAGATCCACGGAAAAGAGATGATGGTTAAAGCGTTGGCTCGATTGATTTCCCATGGAAAGACCTGACAAAGGGCTTTCGAATAACATTCTAACCCAAACATGGGTGAAAGCGTTGGCTCGTGATCCCGGAGACCTGGGGTTCGATTCCCCACATGGGTACAATGTGTGAAACAGATTTCTGGTGTCCCCGCTCCTATGTTACTGGAATATCGCTAAAAGCGGCATAAAACTATACCCACTCCCAAACAATGATATTACTGTAGAGGTCACATTTGTGACTATTCAGAGCCAGCATTTTGTCTGTCAGCGCCTTGCCTGAACGAACGGCTTCATCAAAGTGTTAAACACCATCAGCATGCGTGTCGTTCCGTTTTCACCCCACATTAAGCTGGGGCGAGTGGTAGCCCAGTGGATAAAGCGTTCGCTCGTCACGAAGGCCCGTGTTCGATTCCCCACATTGGTACAATGTGTGTCCCCCGCTGGATGATTTTGTGGCGAGAATTTGCTGGAATATTGCTGAAAGCGCTTTCTCACTCACTCACTCACTCACTCACATAAGCTAAGAAGCCGTGATGCAACCGATCTGTTCACACACCGTTCCTACAACTGAGCCCAATCACTCAATGCTTTCTTTCCACACGTCATATAAAAATAGTTCATCCTTTTCACGCATGCACATCGTCATATGAGCGAAATATTCTTAAGTGCGACGTTGAACCCAATTTCTCCTCACCTTTCATCCTTTTAATATTGATTCCACTCTTGCAGTAATGGTCCCACGCTAGTGGTAATAGTTTCACACGCCCAAGCTCAGATGTACTTCAGGCGCCATTATTTACGACATGCATTGTTCTGGATACAACTATTATAAAACCCCAAAATCGGTATGGCCCAGATACTTGATAACATTTATGCATACTTTGTTTCAGTTGTGAGGCGGCAGCTAAATTTTATGACAAAAACTTGGCATATGAGAAGCTGAACATGACGATGTATTACAGAACGGAGATTATACAACAGGTTAGTTCTGTAACACACTGTAACACACTGTAACGAAAGGGACATTATGAAGCTCTGTTGTACTTGTCCTCAGACAGCTGGACGCCCGCCTTTTTGAAGCAAATGATGTCAAACGCAACGACAAAATCTAAAATACTCACAGTAATGAATGAGGGATAATAAGTATATATTTTGGGGCCCTCTGATGTCATGGACTGTTTATTTGGGAGATGTAACAATGACCAAAAATGGTGAAGCATTAAATGCAGGGTAAATTTAGGAGAACAGAAAATCCTGTTGTATGTTATCGACCATCTTGGAAGAACAACTGTTCCCAATTATGAAGTAAATATGTTTTTAGCCTTTTAGATCCTAGTGGGAATAATGGGGAAAAAACATCACAGAAAAAACAGATGCAGAAGAAAAAACAAATGCAGAAAGAAAAAAACATCAGCTGCAGAAAAAACATCAGAAAAGAAAAAGTAGAACAGAAAATCTCAGTGTTGAAGTTTACCAAAACGTGTAGAGGGACATAACGTTACTCAGTTCTTTCGAACATCGTTAATCGTATTCGTGGTAATCAATACACGAGTGTCACGTCATGCTTCCAGAGTTGTACCTGGACCATCAGTTTCCTGTGCATGATCCTGGCGTTCATCTACATCAGCCTCCTGTGCATCTCGGCAGAACGACAAAACGACAGAACACGTGTGATCTACGTCAGAAACGGCGAGGAACAGCCCCTCATACCACTCCCAGGTGAAAGGGACAGTTATCCATAGACATTGCAGCGGATTGCTAACAAGTGACGTATGTCATACAACAAGTGCTAACAAGTGATGGATGTCATACAACAAGTGCTAACAAGTGATGTATGTCATACAACAAGTGCCAACATGTGATGTATGTCATATAATGACAACCCTTGTAGATGTCGTCTATGTCCGGTTACAGATTTTTGTTACTTGTGTTATAATGGAGGGCAAGGTTGAAAACATGCTCGTCTTTCAGTGAATGTCCCTTTGTAAATTGTAATGACCACTGTCATACCTTGATTTTATATGTTCTTGTAATAATCTACAATAGTGATGATAGATTCTACTTCATGGTCTGGCCTGAGCTTCCAGTCGGCTAAGGCGCCGTAATTTGAGGTGCAAAATTGCGTTCCTGGGATTGCCAAAACCTACAGAATGGTTTGGTAACCAGGTTCCTTCAAATTATGTGTCTGGGATGTTCAGCACCAAACTTCAGCACGTGGGTTTCGCCAAAGCGGTAAAAGTGTGAGACGAGCATCACTTTATCATCACAGCATCACTCCAGTATTAAATGGACCCGCCGTAATGGAACTGAAATACTGTTCAAAGCGGCATTAAACCCCCAAAACCCACTCACGTTACACAAGTAAAGGTTTGGTGTCCAACTGTGCATTCGTTCGCATGCACGATACTATCTGTAAGTACGTGCGCATGAAGTGCATTTTATGGTTAGCTTCTAGAAGGCGTATCATGTAGGCCACAGTAGTCTGTGATACTCTACTTTACCAACAATGTGTTTTGCTGTACATAAAGAGATGCCTGCCAATGATTACTCGCAGCATAGCCTGCTTAGGTCGGAAATAGTTACTTGGTTACGGTGACCCTTCCTTGCTTCATTCTGGCGAAAGCCTGGATCCCTTTTCACAAAGCTATCGTAGCTCTGGATCTACGACTGTCGTACTTCCTGTACTGTAACATATATAAGATTTACACAGTCGTAGTGTTACGATAGCTTTGTGTAAGACTGGTTACTTTCTGGCGTTGACGTTTATATTTTTAGGCATAGTGGAAATTATTGTGAATTGGATTATTTGTAAATACTGCAGGTCATCACATTGTGATTTTAACAATATGCTGAATGGTCGCTTGATCCGTTACGTAGACATACAATCCACGATTTATAACCACGATATCTTTCCTAAAAGGTACATCAGATCTTTGTCCTTTAAACCTTGATGTGCCCTGGTACTTGGTACTTGGCGAAATGATAACCGATCATTCTTAAACAAATGATGTATCGTTCTCTTCTCATATATCAGTCTGACATAATGCTTCCATATTGTCAATCATTTCACTGATATATATGTCTCATGGTTTCCATATCATGGGAGTTCTGTGATGCTTCTTCGTAATAAACTAATCACAAATTCCAACCAACGTTTACATATGTTGGGGGAGGGGCATTAAGAAGCACTAGTAAGCAAGATTACAGAGAATGGATTACAGAGTTTGTTTGTTTAACGCCATACTCGGCCATTTTCCAGCTCTATTACGGCGGTCTGTAAATAATCGAGTCTGGATCAGACAATCCAGTGATCGACATCATGAGCATCGATGTACGTAATAGAGAGACAATGACATGTATCAGCCAAATTAGCAAGGCTGACACCTGATCACGGGTTTGGGTAGGAAGAGTCGCCTGGTGCGACCACAAGCGTGATTGCGTTACTGAAGATCAATTCTGGTTTTATTGAAATCTTTACAGGTCGCAGACACTCACCAATGACGTGATCTCGCACATAGACTCAACACACATCAACAAATATTTTGTTTTGTATTTTTCTATTTCCTTGTTCTCCATTAAACTCACAGAGATATAGTCATTCCAGTCTGAGCAATGTAGAGCTAGCCTTGTTACAGATTCATTGTTTGACTTTCGGGGAAGTGGAGCTGGGATTTAAAGAACAACAAACTAATTAAATTAAAGGAAGGTTAACTTTGTCTAAGGCTGTACCCAAACACATAGATCACTGAAGACACTAGGTCTATTGAAAAATGTACGTTTTTATGCAGCGACCGATAAAATATCTCTATAAAAATTAATCCCTTCCTTACGAGAATGACCGGTCACTCGCTGTCCGTGGGAAGGTCTCTCCCACGTGTTCATACGACAGTATTTATTCGCAGTGCGGCGACAGCCGGTATTCACCCCAGCTTCCTTCCCCTCCGCTTCATTCCCAGTGACCGACAGCACACAACCTGGCACAGGCCCGTTACTGAAGGTCAACGATGACACATCAGCCATGTGAATGTGAAATACTTCACAATGCAATGATACGGATATGAGAAAATCCGATTATAGACTAACTCGCGAAAACCATCCCATTACCGAACAAATTTGGAAGTAAGATACAAATTATATATGGGACTACCAGGCGGCTGTGCACTCCAACATCCGTCCTCGTGATTAAACATCCGTGAAATGTACACTTAAATGTCTTCTTAAATATATTCAGAGATACGAGTATCTGCAAAGGAAAAAAATCAGAAATCAGTATGTACATTTGATATATGACCATGCTACAAGAACGAGCATGACCATTAGCAATATATATACATGTGGAAAGGTGTCGCAACACCTATTATTTTTAACCCATACAGCCATTTATATTCCTGTCATAATTATGTTTGTTCGCATGATTAGTTTGATCCTTCTGATGCTTCACATGCTGATTTTAGATCACAGGCGAGCATCACGTGCAATACATGTACCCATCATTAAGCAACTATCCAGTTGCAGTCAAATAAAACAGCTCGAAAACTTGGGACATCGCTATATGTCGTTTGTAAATAAGCAAATACGGGGCCTCCTCAAATGACAACTGCTCAATGATGGCAGGTTATTGGTATGCAGAATGCTGGCATTTTAAAGAGAGGCATTGGCGGATCCAGAGGGGGGGTACGAACCCCCCTTTTGAAAATAACTTGAAGATTGTTTTTGCGTAGCTGAAGCAAAGGAGAGGGGGGGGGGGGTCCGAACCCCCTGAAAAACACACACACACACACACACACACACACTTCAAAATAAATTCCTGGATCCGCCCATGAGAGGTATTGCAAGAGATATAGGTTGTCAGCCACCGACTATCGGCCGATTGGCCAGAAAATATACGCAAGCTAATAACGTTATTGTTCAGGTCCAGAAGTTACAACTCCGATGGAGGATACAACCTTTGTCAGGGTTTTGTTGTACCGCATTTCAATGGACGACGGTGTTAGGCCACACCTTGACTGTGAATTTGTACGCCATGAGGAGGTAGCAGCTCTATGTTGACCCGCCAGATCCCAACTCCCTGGAGCATGTTTGGGACAATATGGGTCACAAGATACGCCAGAGAGAAATGACTGACTGACTGACTGAGTTTAGTTTTACGCCGCTTTTAGCAATATTCCAGCAATATCACTGCGGGGGACACCAGAAATGGGTTTCACACATTGTGCCCATGTGGGGAATCGAACCCGGGTCTTCGGCGTAAGGAGCCAACGCTTTAATTACTAGGCTACCCCACCGCCCCCCAGAGAGAAATGATGTATTGGAACAAGCTCCCCATGAAGAATGTAACAAAATTTATAAATACTTCAAGATCAAATTCAACATCTGATGCAGTCATAGCGGAGGAGGGATGCTATTTCAAATATGTGTGTGTGCGTGCGTGCGTGCGTGCGTGCGTGCGTGCGTGCGTGCGTGCGTGCGTGCGTGCGTGTGTGTGTGTGCGTATGCGATTTCTTTGATAATTATATGCCGGTATTTTAAAAAAGACATCACTTTGCACCACCATAGTTAATAGCACTGCAAGATGGGTCATTTCTTTTGCAACGTTTGCTTATCTGTATAAACTACACTTTTTAGTTCTTTGGGCGTTTACGAGATTTACCATTTAAGTATTCCTTAAGTGTCAATTTATCCAGCGAGTATATAAAACCGAGGTTTGTATACGTTCCTTTGCTATGATGAATGGTCCAAATGTAAAATGTTGGTTTGGTGCGATACTTCTTTTCATGTGTGTATAAGTATACAAAACCAAGGTCTTCAAGAGTTGTCATGTTTTAGGGTCGATGCGTTCTTGTAATTAATTCTCATCGTATCTGTAACACTTTAACTGGTGAAGTCGTCCTTGAAACCAAATGACATTCACAGATTGCCGAAATAACATAAACTCAGCAACTGCGTCACACATTAGCACGGGACTTCAAAGAGCTTTCGTGTTTCGACGCCAAATGCACGACCCTGTGCCGAAAATGATGACCTTATCTAAAAATCAGTGCTTAGACGTCATGTTGTAAATGTTAACACATGGCGGGAAACTGATAGTAAAACCAACAATGTTCTCTTTTTATGATAGCCCTAATTTACGCCTCCCCCTCGTATGCGTAAATAACCTTCCACTAATGAACATTAGAGTTCGGCCGCTTAATGACTTTACGACCCAGGCACATCCGCTCCCATTTTCCGCAACCCTCTGTACATGTCTGGGGCCCATCTCCCACCACTCAGTGTGATTCACGAGTTTCGGAAAGGAAAACGTGGGTCGTACTTTGCTGTGGCATTGTGCAGCAGTATATATTGACCGGAGTCAATCTGAACATAGCCCGTGGGATTTTAGTGATTGCTGCTCAATGCAGAACTGTGGAGAAAAGATTTTCCCCAAAATTGGAGCGTGAACCACAGCTCGAATCATGCATATGGGGAAAGGCCGTTTCACGTGAATATTTGAACCAGTATCCAAGGGAGACCACTGCTGCTCTTTCCGAAGAATATTCATAAGAAACAGATATTTGGTATTCTCTGGTAATTGGTTCTAACGGTTCCATAAATCCTGCAAATGGTGTGTAATGCAAGAGAGTACCGCTGCTGTTTACACACCGTCGGTGCTGTTACAGATATAAACATCTGCACATATCATGCCAAGGCTCGCTGGGAGTGACATCACGTTGATATGAACGATAGTGGGAAGATTTTGGAATAACACGTTTTCTTTGACTGGTTAAGTAGACATCCAACAATCAAAGATACAAAGATGGCTTCCACCGGTGTGATAGTATCTGTGTGTATGTGCATCATTGTTGGAACACTGGAATTTTCTAGAGTCACCCTAGGTAAGTGTACATCGATCGTTATTTAATGTTCACTGTCATTTGATAAAACTATCAAAAACGTATGCTAAAACGTATTCGAAAGCGTATAATAATACGTATTCGATAATCAACAGACCATATTAAAAAGCCACGATTGCTAAACAGTTCTACATTTTGTGGTAATTTTTTACATAGTTTTGAACATATAAATATGCTTATGATACTATGTAATAGTACGGTGACATGTTCGCAAGATATGGGTTACAGGTTCGTGTGGTTTTTAAGCTATACCACCTGTTTTAAGGGACCCATCATTCCAAATACATGTAGTCAGACAATTTTAGAGTTCTATAACTAGTTTTATACAAATCTGTATATATTGCTATTCGTTATTCCTGTCCATCGATGGCATTTTTAAAAAAAAACAATTATGTATAATGTATAAATGTGTCACTTTATCCAATCACAATATGGCTGAAATACCGTCTCACTCCCAGATGGTCAAATCGGTTCATCTCTTTATCATACGAGGAATTGTTTTCAATTAACACGTCTCCAGACGCCATTTTGAATTGCGTAAATATTCTAAGATACAGGCATGAATTACGATGTGAGAGATTTTACAACAAACAATCTTTTAATCTATGTGTATACACACTCATACGTAACTATCAGCTGGAGTAGAAACACACGGAGGAACCTGTGTAACGCTCGAGAGTTATCGCCTCAACTGAAAAGGAACGGGAAACGATGCACAAGCAAGGAAGATAAACGCTTAGTGGAGTGAATTACCAGTGTAGACATGGAAGCTCATTAGATAACGTATAAACAGTTAAACACACACGGGCCCGTAGGTTAACAATTAAGCATCGGAGAGCATGTAGTGCTAACGCTCTGTATAGTTCATGAAGTAAACACCTATATAAACGATTAGTAGTTTTAAGAAGCTTTTTTTTCTCACGGCCTTTTTGTATAAACAATAACGTTGGTGGTCAAAATTGAACATATTTCTGTAAATGGTCCTTTTCGGGTTGTCTCCATTTCTTCTCTCTTATAAATGATATTCATGGGAGACGAACGACATAGATGTATGGGTCATAGCTATTCTTCAAACATTTATGTAATTATTTACCGACGATGTGGTGTTAGTACAGCATTAGGTTGGCAGATGAGTTCGATTAGGTTTCCAAAATATTGTTTTAAATCACAAATAAAAGCAAATATGGAAAAGACTAAATTAATAGTATTTATAAAACCGCGTGTCTCGTGTTTAGGAAATAGGAAATGGTCTCCTTGATGGAGAAAGCTTTGTATCTCAATATAAGTATGTTGGTATCCATTTCAAGCTCGCGAATCGTAGCAAGACAGTTCTCTCAGATCAGGCTCTGAAGGCTTTCAGAATTTACCTGTCTGATATGTACATTTATATAATTATATAAATCTGCCGTACGCAATTTTATTTCACACATATAATTCAAGGTTTGACAGTTTTAATGTGTAGGACTGGAGTTTGGCGCCATGACTACTTTTATCCAGTATTCATAACAGTTTGTGTAGGGTATTTTGCACTTGGGTAGAACTGCACCTAATAAAGTATCTAGGGATGAGTTGGGGGTGTCCTCCCATTTGTGAGAACTCCCAGTTGGGAGACACATTAATTAATGGTTCAGTGCACACAGGTGGTGCTTCCCCATCCCTACGATGAAAGTGGGAACAGCCCTGTTGCTGAAGAGTACCCGCAGGAGGCATAGTTCATTAATGAGTTAGTTAACACAGAAGACATTGTTCGTTGAAGAGCATTTATTGTTTTCTATAGCTACTGAAATACTGAAAAAGATTATCGTGAACTGGTGATATATTCTACTTCTTGACGGCCTGCCATAATGGTGATCGGAAAGAGCAGTCAAAGGTTAATAAATACATTTGGATTAATTATAGTTACAACAGTTATTGCTAGATTTTTCAAACACGTAAACTGAGTAGGTAAATTAATTTCTCTTTCAAATGATCACGAAGTTACCTACACAAAGTGTTTATTTTTTAAAGCCATTTATCTGAGTAGGTGAATTACTATATCTTTTAGAGTTTCATTAAGTTACCTCCACAAGATTCAGTTAAATAGCTAAATGCATAATTAGCTGGGGTTAATCCATTCTATCAGATAGGGGAGTAAGGTGTGTTTTCTTTGCTAATTACCTACTCCACTGTCTCACAACTGGGAGTCTCACAACTGGGAGTTCTCACAAATGGGAGTAGACCGAGTTGGGTCTTATCTCTATTTGGGTTAACCAGCACTTTATGATAATGAAGTAATGGGTAATGTTCGCATTACTCAAATGAGCAAACCCGATCGCGTTAGTAGCCTCTTACGACAAGCATGGGTTGCTGAATTCTGTCCCGGAACTTGGTAGTAGAGATAGTAGTGGTGGGAAGAGTGGAGTTGATATAAGGATTGGTCGTGTACTAGTCATCAGTATCAAGCGTATCTCGAAATAGTCTCACGCTGGTTGATTGATAAATAGAGTTTAAGAGTGGCTAGTCAGCCTTGAGGACGCCCCCGCCCTGGAAGAACTGTCAGCAACAGCAGGGAGCATCTGTATTCCAGAATACAAACTATGTGATGAATTTTGTTTTGGGAGATACGTAAATTCAAGAACAATAAATGCAGATTCAAACTGAAGATGGGGCGGTGGGGTAGCCTACGCGTTAAAGCGTTCCCCCGTCACGCCAAAGATCCGGGTTCGATTCCCCACATGGGTACAATGTGTGAAGCCCATTTGTGGTGTCCCCCGCCGTTATATTGCTGGAATATTGCTAAAAGCGGCGTAAAACTAAACTCACTCACTCACTCACCCAAACTGAAGATAATCATGACCACCTTTTCAATATTCTAATAAAACTTTTCGCCAAACGCAACAAATGTGGATACATTCATCATGTGACTGTTGGTTTTTCACTCGTTCTTTCAGCTGCTAAAATCCCGAATGTCGACGCTCCCCAGCTCAACATCACCTACTACATAGGGAACGACGCCGAGCTGCATTGCACCGTCTCTAACCTGGGCAGGAATACGGTAAGAGTAACGTTGGGTTAAATGTTGCAACGTCAGTTAAACATATACTGTTGTGGTCAGTTTGGTAGTGGGGTGGCACTTGTCCTGCAGTAGATAGTAAATATTCAAGGTCAGCAGTTTTCCTGCAGTGAACAGTGAATAGATAGAGATGTGATCCTCTTTAGTGGCATTTCTCATGTAGTAAACAGTGAATAGGTAGACGGTGATTGTCCAGGGTGGCATTTCTCAGGTAATAAACAGTAGATAGACACAGAAAAGAGTCTAGAGTAGCATTTCTCAAGCAGTAAACAGAGGATAGGTACAGAGTTAACCGTCTAGAATAACATTTTATCAAGCCGCAAACAGTGAATAGGTACGGAGTTGACCGTCTAGAATAGCATTTCTCAAGCAGTGAATAGGTACGGAGTTGACCGTCTTGAATAGCATTTCTCAAGAAGTAAACAGTGAATAGGTACAGAGTTGAACGTCTAGAGTAGCATTTCTCAAGCAGTGAATAGGTACGGAGTTGACCGTCTTGAATAGCATTTCTCAAGCAGTAAACAGTGAGTAGGTACAGAGTTGAACGTCTAGAGTAGCATTTCTCAAGCAGTAAACAGTGAATAGGTACGGGTTTCATAATCTAGAGCAGCATTACCCATGTTATAAACAGTGATCAGATAAAGAGCTACAGAGAGACGTTTCTCATGTAGTAATAGTGAACAGAGTTGATCGACTAGAATAACATTTCTCATGTAGTAATAGTGAATACGTAGAAGGTGATCGTCAGGTTAGCAGCTTCACTGTATTAAATAGTGAATGCATGATCGGGTGAATGTTTAGTATGGTTATTTTCCAAAAGCAAATAGTGAATAAGTAACAGGGTGATTGTCCAAAGCGTCGATATTTCTGTAGTAAATAGTGAATATATACTTGGGTGTAAATTAGTGAATAGATACTGGGGTGTAAACTAGTGAATAGATACTTGGGTGTAAATTAGTGAATAGATACTGGGGTGTGAATTAGTGAATATATACTGGGGCGTAAACTAGTGAATATATACTGGGGGTGTATATTCGGCATAGCAATATTCCTGCAGTAAATAGTGAACAGAGTGGTGATTGAGTTGTGATTGCCTACTAGTATAACCAGTTGTTATTGTAAACAGTGAATATCGTGAGGGAAATAGTCTAGGGTGTAAATCGCCCTATAATATTTGAGCGTATAAAGAATTGTCATTGTTGGCAGCCATCCAACAGTATAAAGTAATGACAGAGGGAGGTAATTGTCCAATAAGACATTTGTCTATAGTAGATCCATAAAGACTTGACTGCCCCGACCATCTCACTATGATGTCTCCGTCCGTGCTGCAGGTGACGTGGAGGAAGCTGTTCGACCCAGTACCCATCTCTGTAGGAACAGCTAAGTTTACGCCGTCCAAGAAGTACCGGGTTGTTCACGACGCTGCCACCAAGAGGTGGACACTGTACATCAGAAAACTGGACACGTCGGACGCCGGGGAGTACGAGTGTCGAGTCACTGGACACGATGAATTGTCGCAGACTCTTACAATCATTATGCCAGGTGGGTGCCTTTGGAGACGGCGATGGTGCTGGTCGTTGTTTGTTTGGAAGATTTAATTACCTTGCAGGGTGTATTGGCGCTCTCTGGTGTTTTGGGGTTTTCTGAGGAGTTGCTTTTTTATGATTTGGTTTTCCTTTCGTTTTGTTTTGTTTGTTGAACGCCACACTCAGCAAAATTCCAGTTACATTGTATATGGCGTTGGTATGATATAATCGAGTCTGGATCAGACAATCCAGTGATTGAAGTTATGAGCATCGATCTATATCGTTGGGGTACGATATGACACCGTCAACATAAGTTACCAGACCCATTCAGTCGCCTCTTACGTCACCTCTTACAACCCGCATAGTGCCCGTTCCACAAAGTCATCGTAACAATAAGGTGATAGCATTGCGATCGCTTTGTTGAACGGTGTCTGGTGACGATGCTAGAATTCCTATAGGTGATGTTGTTCCAGCGATTGTTGGCTATGTACGTATATATGTAGCATGGGGACCCCAAATCATATCGATCCCAGTATGTCGTTTTCAAGTTCACAAGTTGAGACTCTGGTTGACAGCCACCGTAATGTGATTACAACAACCACACTTACTGATTTAATTTGCACCCCTTGATTTATATATCATTTTAAGAGGATTATGAATATATTTGAATCATGTCCTGAATCAGGCAACTTGGACTTCGGGGTAACGGGTTTTCTGGTTGAATGACTCCCACATACTTACGTTAACGTCCGTACCTGTTTCTAGGGAACGGCGACACCCACATCGGGGCTACAGAGAGTATCCTGAAAGTAGACGTTGGACAGACGGTGCTGATGCCATGCAATGTTAAAAACCTCAAGAAACACAAGGTGAGACAACGGTTTCTACATAAGAAATACTATCTACGTATTCCACCAAAACTACCCGAGTCCATTTATGTGATTCGAACCACGGACCAAGCTCACAGGACTTGCCCACATGGCCAAGGAAGTTAAGCCGTCGGCAACCTGACAAGGTAATGAAGTCATCTTATTGTGGATGACTGAAATCCCTGATCCATACGCATTACGTACTAGCATTTCGAGCCTACATTTAAATAATCTTGCTTGTTGGCATTTTATATACTTACAGGGGCGGTACCCTAGTGGTTAAATCGTTCGCTCGTCATGCCGAAGACCCGGGTTCGATTCCCCACATGTACAATGTGTGAAGCACCTTTCTGGTGTTCCCCGCCGTAATATTGATGGAATATCGCTTAAAGCGGCGTAAAACCATACTCACTCACTCTCTCTAAACTTACAATTTGTTTCTGTCTACACCACATTTTGATGTTTAACTCTCAAAGTTCAACATGGCGTTAAAGTCCTTCTCATTAAGGTGTCCTTTTGGTATGTTTGATATGAGTAATATAATTGACACATTCTGAAACGAAAATATTGAAACCTTGAAATCATTTGCATTGTCATGCGGATCGAAATGTATTATGATCATTGAAATATTCACGTTGATAATAGTTTAGCAAACGTATTGAAAAAACATAATATGCATTAAATATAGTCATATAAATATGGTGGAGGTATTTCCAACATACATTTCAAAGAGACTAGGAGAGGTTTCTGATGTGTGATGTATCTGTACAAGAGGGGCGGTGGGGTAGCTTAGTGGTTAAAGCGTTCGATCGTCACGCCGAAGGCCCGGGTTCGATTCCCCACATGGGCACAATGTGCGAAGCCCATTTCTTGTGTCCCCCGCAGTGATGTTGCTGGAATATTGCTAACAGCGGCGTAAAAACATACTCACCCTGAAGCGTCAGGTATGCTATTGCCTCGACTGTACATAGACACACGCACTAGTCATCAATATACAGTAAACGGTATCCTGTTGTCAGAAAATATATCAGTAGCTAATGTGGGTTGTGTTTGAAAACAAATAACCAGATGTTGGTGTTTATAATACTGCAGCAGGAAAAACACACCACTGTGACTGGATGATTATTTTTGTAACTTAGAAGTAGAATATAATGAGGTATATCAGGGGTGATTAGCAGTTGGGTCCCGGGTTAAGTTTAGGTTGTATGTATGGTGGCCTCTTTAAACTCTAGTTAACACTGGTAATGCTCGAATACCAACTTACACCCTGGCAATCAACATTGTCGGCAGAATACCGACATGATCAATGTCGGAGACGCATGTCAGATCAAATGGACGTTTTCTCCGAAGAGTTACCTCCCTTCCATTACGGCGCGTAAGGAGAACTTCAGAAGGAGAATGTAAGTTTTTCAACAATTGATTGTCAATAAAATCTAATCACTCCAGTATTCGCAAAGAACTCGTGTTGAAACTATGTGGAACTATTTACAAGCGTAAATAGGATAAATGAGTAATATGAGTGTTATTGTCCACTGATAGTGATTGTTCGGCTTCTGAAGATACTATATACACCGGTACCAGAATATGATCTCTGGTTGTAATGTGATTCGTGAATAGGTTAAAACCTTAGGTTAAACTACATCCGTGATACCGTAAAACCAACCTGATTTAACATAAGTATTTCTGTCAATACAAAGCAAACGCTGCAATATGTAGATGAATTTGTTATAAGAATTGTGGTAGAGTCTGTAGAAATATGGGTGAGCAAAATGTTAGTATTTTCATAAAGCGACTTCCTTCGTTGTGTGTTGAATAGTGCGTGAGTTGAACAGGTTCGATCCGTTGGTAGTGTCATATGGTACTTGTCGTTACCTAGCCTAGGTGTGAGTGAGTTTTGTTTTACGCCTCATTTGCAATATCCCAACAATATCTCCACTTTGTACCCATGTTGGGAATCGAACTTTTTAGGTCTTCGGCGTGACATAGACAAAGCGTTTGCTCGTCACAACGAAGACCCGGGTCCAACATGGGTACAATTTGTTAAGACCATTTCTGGTGTCCCCGCTGAGATAGTGCTAGAATATTGCTAAAAGCAATATGACTGTGAACGAAACATCGGGTTTATTGTAAATCAGCTTTTATATGTCGGGAATTTGAACCATGATTGACGGAAATATAATCCGGAAACTGACAGTCTCCCAACTTTGTTACACAGGTGTTGTGGGTAGGGGAGCGAGGTGGAGTGTTGGCGTTTCGGAAGAAGGTCCTCTCCAGTGACAGCCGTCTCCGGATCCAGCACAACACGCGGGAAGAATGGAGTCTTCGTATCAGGAACGTCAGGGACAGCGACTTCGGCACATATACATGCATCGTCAACACCAACCCAGTCCTCACTCGCACCTTCACACTAAGAAGCAAAGGTACGATTTTGTTTGTTTATTTGTTGTTTAACGCCGCACTCAGCTCTTTCCCAACTATATGACGGCGGTCTGTAAATAATCGAGTCTGGACCAGACAGTCCAGTGATCAACAGCATGAACATCGATCTGCGCAATTGGGATGCGATGAATTGTGTCAACCAAGTCGGCGAGCCTGACTACCCGCCTCTTACGACAAGATCTCTTACGAATCGTCATGTGTAAGCAAAGGTACAACCAGAACATAGCGTAATAGGGCAGATGTGTCGGTTCGTCAGAATTATGGTCCGGGTTCGATTCTACCATGTCTACGGATGCCTCTCGCAGTGATATTGCTGGAAAACTGTTGAAGCGGTGTAAACTCCAAATCACTCACTCACTGGAACTATACATACATGTATACCTAGCCTGACATCGTACCCGTGTGGTCAATGGTCAGTCTGTTTCATGTCCGATCATGAAAGATACCAGCTCACTGCTCTGCTGGTTTAACACCGCCAACTCACGTACCCATGCAGCCATTCCCTCTTTAGCACGCCCTGTCACTCTATGCTATGACGCATTTAGTATACCTTATCGTCTTGAAGTAATCATGCAGTGTTTAGTACTGACTATGTAGGGTACACATGGGACCAGTGGTTTCAGTAAACAATATATTTGACAGAATTGCACCCTTTACCTGGATAGGATTCGCTGATATTAGTTTCGAAAATTATTTATTACCTTTTGTCTTTGTGCAACCATAACTCTCGCAGCTTTACGCCAAGATGGTGATCTTGCCATTACTATGCCTCTTGGATTACATTGCCCTCATACTGTTCAACACTGGCGCAAACCTGAAACACGCTCCTCAACAGATGTTACATCTGATACACCGACAAATACATTGTCTGAACTGTCCCAGCCTTGAAACGTCAACTTCTAACGATGATTTTATGAACGTTTCTTCCAGGTCCTCAAAGGCAAGCCCCCGTACTCATCACGACAAACCACATCAGTGTGGTGAATGTCAAGGAAGGCAGCCCCGCGACCTTGGTCTGCAACTTCAGGGGTTACCCTGCCCCCAAGGTCAGCTGGAGTGCACGTGTTATGATTGCTGGCAAGAAAGTCAAGAAAAGTAAGCAAAGGCAAAAACACATGCTAATACATCAATACAACCATAAAAAACGATTTCTTTCGTAACTAATAAAATTATGTCAGCTAAACAGCTTGTCTTGACGTAAGCATGCCCTCGCCATGCCCTCGCCATGCCCTCGCGGTGCGGTAACAGTACGGTTACCAAGAGTTTACTTCCCCTAGACTAACGCTTAGTCTCTGAATGTATATTATTTTGACAGTGAGTGAGTGAGTTTAGTTTTGCGCCGCTTTTAGCAATATTCCAGCAATATCACTGCGGGGGACACCAGAAATGGGCTACACACATTGTACCCATGTGGGGAATCGAAACTTGGTCTTTGGCGTGACGAGCGAACGCTTTAACCACTAGGCTACCCACCGCCCCTTATTTTGGTAGTAAAATAATAAGCCCATTTAAATGGAAAAGGAGCCCCAGTGAGATGGGAAATTTAGAACCTGAAGAAATCGAGACTTGCTTCATTTAGGGATTTAGCATTGAAAGGAGGGCTAGGCAACAGGGAAAATAATGTGGTTCAGGGACTGAGGGGCAGTCTATACTTTACATTGTATGTAATCTTTTCCTTCTCCACAGATCTGGAAGGGCGTGGTACAATGCATAAGATTGCAAGTGCTAGACCAGAAGACAGTGGCAACTACACATGCACAGGTCGGAACGGCGTCTACCCCTCCGGCAGAGGCAGGGTCATGTTGGTCGTGGAAGGTGGGTAGTTGTATATTTATCATGAAAATATGCCTTGATGCCGGGAACGAAGTGATATACCCACACAATTACCAAAGTATGAGAACGTTACACTTACATCCTTTATACACAGTTCATTTTTGTGTTCTACTTTTATTCAAATGCTCAGCATAGATATATAGACTACTTAATTCTAATATGATTATATGCAAAAAGTTAACAGTCATGGGGTGGAACTAAAAGTTACAATTTGCCAACAGAATTGTCTAAAGTCCCTTCTTAATTTGTCACAGAATATCTGAGTACTACGACCGCTGTTAGCTATATACATAAGGGGCTGCGCGGTTAGTTACAAAATGGACGGAGTGAATCATAACAGATTATTCTCGGTCTTGACAATGGTTTCCTCCCATACTTTAACAAAGACGAACCACTGTCGTAGCGCTACGATCGCTTTGAGGAACGGGGCCCTGGACCGCAAGGGATTTCCTTATATCCGACTTCAAGACTACAGGATTCGACTGCATAATTATGACTAATAATAATAATAATGTGTCCATTTATATAGCGCCAAAGTCCACACTAGGTGTGCTCATAGCGCTAACAATCAAGGCACAACACATTATACCCCGGATAACCCAAGCTGCCTGTTAGGCGTTAGAAGGCTATGACTATAGCATATTTCCAGGAAAATATTAAACATCACTCAAACAAGTAAAGGTGTATGTAATGTTGAGATTAGAGCTTTACAGAGGCATTGAATGTGACGAGTGAACAGGTCAACTTGCGTTCATTTTGCAATTTAATCGTATACCTTTTAGAAAATTTAGGTCTGCATCCTCATATCAGGCTTTTGCTGGTAAGCACCACAAAGCGCGAAAAGCACACGAACACCAAGTCACCAGTGACACGTTATAAGAGATGCTTGGAGTATTGCTGATGCATACAGCTGATTTGGATTATCATATTGATTGGTCAGAACAGGGTGTTCTGTTTTCGATCGTAGGTTATCCGTATGACTCTCACAGGAGTAGGCTTTGAGTGAAGTGGCAAGACAATCTGTTATCTGCTGAAGATCTGGAACCCACACAGATGCTGACTTTAACAGATGTTATACACAGAGCTCAATTTGTAACACATTAGGCTGTTTCTCCCTTACTTAAACGATCTTGTTTACGAAATTTAGACCCTGGTATGTAAATCTCCAGTATCACAGATGTCACGGTGTCTGACGCAAACAATGGTTGTTGGTGTAAATCATAGCTGAATGGAGAAACACCGCTGCTGCCGATTACGATGGACTTGTTTGCCTTCAGCTACTAGGAGCTACTAATTGAGCTATTCATCCCATCAGTTCATTTACATGTGAAAAACATCCAAAGTATACTAGTTAAAGGTCACATGCAAACAAAAAATCCAACATAATTAAAACACAATTATCACTTATTAATGGCATATAATATACATTGCTGATTATGAAAAAACATATAAGCAAAATCATAAGCGTACAATCGCAAATCAAAAGTGCATATTTTGTACTTGGGTTTACTTCCCAAGAAACGAAGCAGCCGGGATACCGAACCCAGTCAGAGCAGGTGGGTTTGCACTCAAGTGTAACGTCTGGTTCATTTGCCGATGCTCTCACGGCTCATTGTGTGTGTATATATAGAGCTGTTGGTGTTTGTAAATACATGCTCATTTTTTGTGTATAACATTTTGCAATCAACATAACATGTCATGTGTACAAGTATCACACCTGCCTGTCTGTGTAATTACATAATGTGACAGAGACCGAACTCGGGCCATAAATCAATGCGTTTTGTTTATGGTGTATAGCCTGATAGGTGTTAAGTTCAAATTGCATGTGGTCAGTGATCGAAGTTGTGTATTGAATATTGTCATTAGCAGACAGGCAGGCAGACACATAGGTGTCAATAAAACAGACATTGAGTTTTGTCTGTGACAACGACATATCTATATCACAGTTAGAAATTCTGTAGACGCTAAATAATGACATTGCTTTTAAGTATCGAACTGAGAAAGTGACTCGGTAAGAAGAACGTGTGGTGAAATAGACAAATGAAATTATACAAACAGTTAAATCGGCAATCTACTGTCATAACATATAAAAAAGCTTGCGCCTGTGCAATATCAACAATACATTAGAAAAATAGCTCACTCCAAAGCCTTCACCGAGTATTCACCAGACAACCCGCTTCCAAGCTGCGCGAACCTATTTCACTGCGCATGTGCCATGAGCGCAGCCCAGCTGTTGAAACCACTTTTCCCCCAAGCGCTGGGTGAAAATTAGTGAATCGTTTGAACTCCGATTTCGTGCGGTTTTTTTCATCGCGTTATTTTTCAACTTTATATGTTGAATTTGCATTTTTGATGATTTGTTTCGGTAAGTCCATACCGAAAGGTATCAGAATCTGCAAAGTTGTGTTTTACGTTGCATGTGACCTTTAATGAAACTTGGAAAGGTTTTGAACCCCGTTCCCTCAAAACTAGTTGGACCTGCTAACTTCGGGATATCGGAACATTCGAGATAACGGGACATGGAAAAGCTATATAGTAAAAAAGTTCAATGTTAATATGTGTACTTTATAGTGAGGCGGTATAGCTCTGAGACACCCGTACGTTGGAAACAACGGGGTCGAGATAACGAAGTTGGAATGCATTTCACTTCCTACGGGGATTTCATTTCAGTTTTCAGGTATATCTGATATTCTGTTCACTAAAAATTGCCTATATTGAAAGTAAAATGGCGTGATCCAATAGGATACTTAAAACACATATTCTGAAGTTGACAACACATGGGGCAAATTATCATAATGAAACTCAATGAATGCTTTATACATATATAAACCGATATACTGGATACAATTATATGGATACAAATGACTAAAGGAAACCTAAACGGAATGGTGACCGTTTTGGCAATTAATCTCATGAGAGTTTCAGGGCCATGCCCCACAGAAGAACATGAAGCGTATGTGATGTCTCCTGAATCATGTGGCTTTGTTCGAAATATGTCGCTGGTCAGAATGGGTACCCGGTAGGAGAATATGTTCATACAACTATTAACCTTTTAGCGCCTCAGTGGCTGTTTGGGTTACATATTCCCCAGGAAGCTGAGAATGAATATGAAAACATAATGTATCCGTGGGAGTCATACCTATCATGGTCTAAGCGCATTTGACTAGATATAAACTGGATTATACAAATCCATGTTTTCAAAGAATGTATTTCCATTACAGCCAAGCCGACGACCCCTGCCCCACGGACCACACCAGCCACCCCCAATGGCCCAGGTATGTTTCACGTGATTCACGGGTTTAACACCCGATGTAGGTGTACTGAGTAAGATGATGTCTGTTCCGACACATGCGAGTCATGTACAAGGCCGCTTTCAGTGGAACTGAAGCTGTTAAACATCAGTGTGCACAAAACGACACACAATGTCCTTATGACACGAATCGTACCTGGCTCTTCTACGCAACAAGGCCCACTCCACACAACCATCTCATTTTTACGAACATTAACGTCAACGGCCGAGAATAGTCATGCTCAGTTATCTGCCGAAACAGATTCCATTGAGCTGAAAAGTGAAAATAGAAGGGAACATTATATGGATTTCTCACTGTAAATGAGTGTTGACACCAGGTGTGCGGGATGGGTAAGCATGTCTCTCTTCCCACCCCCACCACCACCCACCCACTTACCGCTGGTACCAGACACAAATTAGAGTTTCAATGTGGAAAGGGATCCTTGGTATAAATGTGCTCTGCTACTATCCTACCTACAGAGGAAACCGAGACTACTGGTATATGTTGTAGATGAACCTTACGACATGTCCACGATGTGTGAATTAAACTTCAACACACTTCACGAGTTTCAAGCCTGCAACAGTAAATATTTTCACAGTCCCCGAACCGCATTACCTACCCTTTACAACATCTCACTATGAACTGTGGGCCTTAGATGAAGCAAGATTAGAATCAGATTCTGAAACTACTATCTCGACTGGTTATATATACCAATATTTAGCCTCCGAAATGAATTATATGTTTTACGCAATGGTATTTTTATCCGAAAAAAATGTTAATAAAACATATTTTTTAAAACGCGTAGAGACTTTCTTCATTTCAAACTGAAATTGCAGAAATCTAGACTTACGGACTCTTACAGACTAGCATGGGCTGTATTGAGCCTCACCCCTGTATGACAAACTAAGTATAGATCAAAGAGAATCAGAGATGTTAATCCTGCTCATCCCACGATCTATATCCTAAGACTGTCGGTGGCTCATATATCACTTTGGTCGGTCGAATCCTAAAATCATCCTGATTAGGACCGTAGGTGTCAGCATTTTATTCATTTTGTTGGGTTAAACTAAAACATACCATGACATTTTAAGCTCATCCTCTACGTCTTCTTTCCACTCCATGTAGTGAAATACAACAGACTCACTCACTCACTCACTCACTCACTCACTCTCACTCACTCACTCACTCACTCACATGGTTGTCCTTGTTTCTGCCCGGTCTCAGCATTTGCAGTGAATCGTTGTGTGCCTTTAATAATAGGAGGACCAATCCTCGCTGACCCGTCTATTGTACCTTCAGTACAGACAGCACTGGATTACCACCCGTAGTTCCTCTCTAAAGTACTCCCTCACTTCACTTATTTTTGCATTGATTCATCTCATAACTCTTAATATTATTTGTATGTTTTGTAGCGAGACCAATTGTCTATATGGAGGCTGAGCAGGTGATGAAGAGCAAGGGGGGCATTGCCTATCTCGTATGTCACAGCGTGGGTAACCCAGCCCCTGCTATGCACTGGACTCGCCACAGAAATAGACTCCACAATAGTTACAAACATCGGACAAGCACTACCAGTAACGGACCATTCCGTCAAAAGTCCGAGTTGCGGATCATGCACCTGGAAAGCAATGATTATGGTGAATACGAATGCTTCGCCCATAACAACAGAGGCAACGTAAACACAAGTGTCACACTCGTTGGTAAGTCGGCGTTAATGACGCTGGTATCTTCTTTGATGACTCAGACGTCGCAGTTGCGTCTCTTGGTGGTGGCTCGCGGGCACGGATACAAGTTCCGCCCAATCAGGACGTAAAGTCCTTCAACAACCCAGCCATGCTTGTTAGCTCCACAACGTAAAAGTTCCAGCTAGGATAGTTTAAGCTTTAAACCTCGTGATGTAACTGAATTAAATTACAAAATGTCATTGTCTTGAGAAATGAAAATATCATGCCTATCATCAGGTGTACCGTGTTCAGCCGGAAGTTCTGATGTGTGCCAAAAATAATTGTCCATTGATGCCAGTACAATGTTTCATTGTCTTGCTTTTGTGACCTGGGGTGAACCGGATGCAAGACAAATACAATCAAAATTACATCTCATTATTTTTACAAAATCACAAGGACTAACTATCCAAATGTCTTCCCACTGCATGTTCTGTTATGAACTGCTGTCACGTCAATAGGAAGTTGTTGTGTTGTTTTTGTTGTTGCTGTTGTTTTGGCGAAGGAGATCGCAGCACAAACACTTATTAACAATCTATATTTTTTGTCACGTCTGTCTCATTAAGCTTGTTTGATTTCTGTTTAGAACCTTCAAAATGAGCTCCAGTTCTGGCAGAATACCGAGACAATGCCCACAGACCTGAAGCCCGGGAGGTTCCCTCCACAACTGTACAAAGACATTCACCCTCGGGGCATACCAATTAGGTCGACGCCCTGGATGGACAAAACGTGTTCTACAGATACTTGGACAGGTCCAGTCGATGTGTAGATGACTATGAAATTTACTGTTCTGAGGACGCAAAGTGGCCAGGTGCTCCCCGGCTTCGAATTATTATGTGTTAATTATCTAAAGTGTTGAGAGAAATACTCCACGCTCGTGACATATCTCACGCTTTCTGTGAAAAACTTTGATGTTCTCAGCAACGCCATCTCAGCGCGTTGTTTGTAACATACTGGCTTCTTTTTGTATCCGAGAATTGAATAAAAGAAAGAATAAATCATTCTAATTTCATTAAGTACGAATGATGGAAGAATGACATTTTTCAAGATGTTTCGATGTAATGCGATATTTTCTTGACCCGAGGTTCTCTATTGACATAGAACAACAGCAATCATTTGGGGTTTATGGCTTTGAGTGCCCTCATTTTCAATCCATCACCTCGACATTCCTACTCTTAGAGGATATTATGCTTTCAAAACAGATGGTTCTGCCATTTGCTGATGGTCTTGTGGGGGTCCCTGGAGGTCATCCAAACAAATGGTGATCCTGGCACCGGGAGCTTGGTGATATTTATCCAAGTATTGTTTGGTTTTGCAAACTGATTGCATGTCAGTGTTGATGCAGGAGAAGCGTGTACCTGGCAGGTGAACATGGGAAGCTGCACAGAGACATGTGAAGAAGTCTTAGGGGGATTCCTACTTGTGCACCGGTCACATCAACACAAGAAGATTTCAACTAAACAGGAGCGATTAAATCGCGGCGACAAACTCAATAATGGCTATCTTGCACAAAACCTATTGCAGCTCAAAAGATGTTTCAACTCCATTATCTAATTTGGCCTAACAAGGCAGTCAGTGAAGGCCGAGGCCACTCGGCAGATTCCAGAAAGTAGGTTTCAACCAACTAAGTCGAGAATAGCGACACTTAACTACTGTAAGCTAAAAGAAAAATGATTATTGAACCAGATTGGTTTCTCCTCGCCATGTCTGCACTTATGATCAAAGTGTGTATTTGGTGTATAAGTACAAAAAAGGCATTCTCGGTTGTTTGGACTTATTCATGCAAAACAAAACACGTGAATGCATATTAGTACATTATGAATAAATATGTGAGCAAGCAGATGTCGATTTAAATGTAGAGCAAAAGGTTTTACAATAGTTATCGAAGTCGTTAGGCAAACAATACACCAATAGCTGATGGTGGTTTACAATCAGACAATAGGAACTGCTTCTTTGATAAGTATTTTGTAGAGTACCACAGTTGTGTTTGCAGTGTTTCAGCAACTGCGTTCAGCCAGGTTGGGTTTTAACAGTGTTTGTGATGCTTTACGACAACTCAGATTGCCAAATGTATAATTTATTTGTTCCGGCAGTTGATTTTCTGCATCAATAATAAGGATTAAAAATTAAAATCTGATAAATGAACATAGTCCTTATGAGGTGGGGTTATGTGCAGTGAGGTCTTCGTCACGTGTTTAATTGTTTGGTTAAATGCTTTGGTTTGCCCAGTTTGTTTATTCGAGCGAGTGAGTTTAGTTATTCGCCGCTTTTAGCAATATTCCAGCAATATGACGGCGGGGACACCAGAAATCGGCTTCACACATTGTACCCATGTGGGGAATCGAACCCGGGTCTTCAGCGTGACGAGCGAACGCTTTGTCTATGTCACGCCGAAGACGTTCGATTCCCCACATGGGTACAAAGTGGAGATATTGTTGGGATATTGCAAATGAGGCGTAAAACTAAACTCACTCACACCTAGGCTAGGTAACGACAAGTACCATATGACACTACCAACGGATCGAACCTGTTCAGCTTACGCCCTAAGCAAAAGCAAAAGCTTTTGTGAATTTGTTATAAGAATTGTGGTAGAGTCTGTAGAAATATGTGTCAGCAAAATGATAGTATATTCATAAGGCGACTTCCTTCGTGGTGTGGTGAAACGGGCGTGAGTTGAACAGGTTCGATCCGTTGGTATGGCATATGGTACTTGTCGTTACCTAGCCTAGGTGTGAGTGAGTTTTGTTTTACGCCTCATTTGCACTATCCCAACAGTATCTCCACTTTGTACCCATGTGGGGAATCGAACCCGGGTCTTCAGCGTGACGACCGAACGCTTTAACCACTAGACTACCCCACCGCCCCTTGTTTATCCGAGGTGGATGAAGATACGATATTCATCTTACACTACCTTAATATGATACATTCTGCATATGATTTAGTGAGCATTGACATTTCACAAATATTATGAACATAAATCGTTACCTTGGTTTGGCACCATCAGTGAATAGCTACTTGGGTATAGGGACGCCCATTCAGTTGGTTACATTAACCAGTCGCTACGAGAGGTGTTTACGTCGTGGGATCCGCAAGGCTTCTTGTGTTTGGTTGTTATCATTACGGATGAGTGATTATACTCTATAATCTTGTTTGTCAGAGATTTTATAAAAGCGAACACATTATGTTCTGGCTTTAATCTATTCGTGGATTTTTATATCCCTTCAGAAAATAAACGGACTTATAGCTCCCGAACTCATTAGAAGTATCTAAGTTAGTGAAAAAAGACCAGTCAGGCAATCGTAAAAGAGTGCATATTGTTAAACGCCGCGGCTAACCCTAATCCAGGCAACCTTTTGATAATCGAGTCTGGATCAAACAACTCAATGATTGATATAATAAAGTGAACCTTCTGCTGAGTAGCATGTTTAAGTGAATCCGATCCACCATGAATCCTTACGAGGGGTCCAGACAATCTCTCTCTCTCTCTCGAATTATACTGATTCCGAAACGACCAGTCCTTGTCATGTCTCCGTATCCTGAACTCCAGCCACAGCAACAGCACGTACCATATTTTAGCGTCTTTTGTATGGAGCAGCTTTCATCCCCTTCTCCTATCACCCTCTCGTATACTACGCAGTCGATCTTACCATGTAACGAGATTTCACTGAATCATGCTGTGTTACAATGCGCAGTGGGAAAGATACATTCAAATACAGGCCGCATTAACTTCAGCAACATATACTCTCATAACTATTTTTTGTGTGACACTATGGTCAAAACGCTTCAAGTTATAACGTGTTTCGATCAGCGATAAACAAACCTCAAACATAAATCTAAGGGAAATTGAAAACTCTCACTTTGTGCTTTTTATTGCATCATTTTATTTATTCAATCAACAGCCATGTCGGGGAAAGGCTCTCTTTGAACCGTTATTAGACACACCTCCCTAGCACCAAAAGGAAGCGCTGGGCCTTTAAAATAATTAAAACTTAAGTATTCTCCAGTCTGGGAAATTACCAAACATCCTATAATATACAAACTTATAAAGGTTCTAATCTTTTTGAACTGATAAGTCTTGATATGTATTTTGTTCAGGGCTGCGGGGTTGCCTAATGGTTAAAGCGTTCGCTCGCCACACCAAATACCGGGTTCGATTCACCACAAGGACTCATTGCGGGTAGCACATTTTCTGTAATATTGAAAGAATATTGCTTAAAGCGGCGAAAAAACAAACTCACTCACTCCTTTTGCCTCCGCTATTCTGTGAGCGAATGGGTGATTGAGTGAGTGAGGGTTTATGCGTTACCCGTCACGGAAATTAAACCTTGGCCCACGACATGGTAAGTGTACATCCCCATCCCACACTCCAAGGGAGGAATTATTTGATATAATTATTTATCATAATGTTGTCATATTACAATACAACTGTAGCTGCCATCATTAACATATTAATACCAAAAACGCCATCCACAAGACTACCTACACCTGTGAGCGTATGTTTACAACGGATTTATTTGCTTACACTTTCTTCACATGCTCGTTCTATTTAATTCTTTTATAATTGATAGGATTCAAAACTGCTCTAAACACAAGAGAACACGGATTTTGAAATCCAGCTAAGCTAATTACAATTTGAATTTAAAAAAATAATTGACCTAAAACATCACGTGCAATCTGTCGCAGCCAGTGAGTGAGCAATCTTCACCAAACCTGTATGATTCCACTGTGATCGAGCTTTCAAGCTCTGATACTCTAACGTTCAGGGAAATGTCACAGAAGTTGTATTTTGAATTATCCTGTTCTCAGGGGATGCGCTCCCGGTTTGGAAAACACTGTAGCGATGATTCACGTGCCTTTTAGAATTGCAGAAATGGCCAATTAACCAAATGAGATCTAATGGAGTCTAAAAGAGAGGTTCATCATACGGTTGATCAATATGAATTCTCTAAAACGAGCATCAAATAATATTTAAATGACATTATTGTCGGTTAATATTCTAAAACATTCATTCCTTGACTCCAGTGGTGATTACCTCCCTTCTTCTTTAACAAAGAATGAGTTTTTTGTTTGTGGGTTATAGTGCGCGAGATGGGATTACTCATTCAGCTAATTGTCGGAGCTGGAATCACAGCTATAGTAGTCTGGGCATTATCAACAGGTCAGCTGGAAAACCCACTTTAATGACCCATATTTTAGTGTGATGAGAACGGAATCGGGCAGAGACCCTGGTCAATAGAATTGTTAACCCATGTGACCGTATCTCTAGTTCCATGTCCATTTCAATCCCGTCAACAAGTTATGATGTCTAATATGAATAACACAGACAGAAATATGCAAATACCTCTCAGGACTGAGAAATCGTTTCTCAATAATGACTCAATTTACATTTACAGCTTGCTAAAATACCCCACCCACATATTCGGACAGGACATTCTCATTATCTGATTGAATCCTAACTGTTTCTCGTGTCTGGCAATTACGTCAAGTGGACTTATTACGTCGTGCAATGTTCAGTGTTGTACCAAAGGGTTCGATCGATTCTTGAGTTGCAGTCTTTGTTTCCCTGTGTTTTTTTAGTTGGATATTATACATCACCAGTACGTCAGGCCTTAGTATGATCATTATTTTGACTGTATCACTGATACGCTTCCATACCTTAGTACTGCTGTAGTTCATCATATTATTTCTTAGTACAATATTAGTACATCATGTCTCAACACACACTGTACATCATGTCTTGACACATCCCCAGTAAGTCATATCTTAGTACGCCAAAGTACGTCATGTCTTGACACATCCCCAGTAAGTCATATCTTAGTACGCCAAAGTACGTCATGGTTTGATACCGTCCCAGTACGTCATATCTTAGTACCACCGAAGTACGCCATGTCTTGATACCGCCCAGTACGTCATATCTTAGTACCGCCTAAATACGTCATGTTTTGATACCACCAAAGTACGTCACATCTTGGTGCCGCCTAAGTGCGTCATGTCTTAATAACGGCCCTTTACATCATTTTAAGTAACCCTCTACACCCACCTCAAGCAAACCGTGTCTTAGCTTCAGCGCATCAAGACCCGTGAAAATCCGGGTTAGAATTGGTCTTCAGTAACCCATGCTTGACGTAAGAGGCTACTAACGGGGTCGGGTGGTCAGGCTCGCTGACTTGGTTGGCACACGTCATCGTATCCCAGTTGCGTAGATCGATGCTCATGCTGTTGATCACTGAACTGTCTGGTGCAGACTCGATTATTTACAGACCGACGCCATGTAGCTGGAATATTGCTGAGCGCGGCGTAAAACAACAACCTACCAACAGCGCATCATGTTTGAGTCCAACTACAGTACATGCCGTGAAACCGTTACGTTTCGGTCGTCTAAGAGGGACATTACTTAGCACTACCATTATATACAATCTTAAAACCATACAACATTTCCATTTCTGCGGGATATAAAAGCGGCGTAAAAACTAAACTCGCTCACTCATACAACATTTCATGTCTTATTATGATAAATAACACACGATTCGTTGGTACCATGCCCCACATTTAACTAGCTCATGCTTATACGTTGTTCTTCAGAACCATGAAAAGGCATCATGTACGAGTACATTTACATCTTTTAAAAGTACAACCCCAGTAAACCATGGTCACTGTACTACACAAAATTAATCATGAATACAACAAAGAACAACCAAACCTTGCCTTCCCCCTCCAACACATACACTACCCTCGTACATGTCTACATGACGTCTACCCGTGAAGATCCGGGGTAGAATAGGTCTTCAGAAACCCATGCTTGCCACAAAAGGTGACTATGCTTGTCGTAAGAGGCAACTAACGGGGTCGGGTGGTCAGGCTCACTGACTTGGTTGATACATGTCATCGGTTCCCAATTGCGCAGAACGATGCTCATGTTGTTGATCACTGGATTGTCTGGTCCAGACTCGATTATTTACAGACTGCCGCCATATAGCTGGAATATTGCTGAGTGCGGCGTAAAACTAAACTCACTCACTCTACATGACGTCACTTTATATAATACCTTAGCTCTGTCATACATAATACACTAGACCAGTGACCAAGTGAGTGAGTGAGTGAGTGAGTATGATTTTACTCCGTTTTTAGCAATAATCGAGCAATATCACAGCGGGGGACACCAGAATTGGGCTACACACATTGTGCCCATGTGGGGAATCGAACCCGGGTTTTCAGCGTGGCGTGTGGACGTTTTAATCACTAGGCTACTCTGTTCTTGTGACCTCCGTGATTCAGGTTTCCTTAATATAAAGTTACCAGAATCAATACTTGCCGGTACAGTGAGCTTCAGGACATCTAACATACTTTCCTTCAGATGATTTTCAATAAAGGGTGCAGTACCACCACCATCGACCTTTCATGGCTCAAACGGTTTCATTGCCAATTCTGTTAATTTGTCGGCGTCGGTGATATAGGCCCGTTCCACAGAGCGAACTGAGGTGACCGTAACTCCTATATTGCAATATTCGCTTACCATAGTGGTAGTGCTGAGGACCCGTGAAGATCCAGATTAGAATTGGTCTTCAGTAACCCATGTTTGTCGTAAGAGGCCACTAACGGGATCGGGTGGTCGGACTCGGTGACTTGGTTGACACATGCCATCGTATCCCAATTGCGTAGATCGATGATCATGCTATTGATCATTTTCTGGTCCAGACTCCACACTCGATTATTTACAGACCGTTGCCATATAGCTGGAATATTGCTGAGTGCGGCGTTAAACAACAAACCGACCATACTAGTGCTGAAATCGCTTTGAGGAACAAGGCCATGGCCACTATTTCTACTCCATCCTTGTAGAGCTAACTGTGTTATTAGAAAGCAGTATTTATTGTTTGAGTGAGTGGGATGAAGAAGCCTTGACATACTAGCTGTCACGACATGCCCCGCACGCTGTCAGAAGCACCACTGCAAGATGCCAGCTCCGGTGTATAATATGTCACTGTCAACCCATGTGACGGACGAATCACACCTCTACCTTCTCATGGTCAAGAGATCCGGTCAAGAGGGTGTTCCATGTCCACTGTGCATCTTCACATGCACTTCCTGACCATCATTCACTGTCCACGTCTTATCAGATTGCGAAGGTTTAATACAACACGGACATCATTGGATGCATAGCATGCACGTTTGATATTGTTCCTGTCTTGTCAGGTGGCAAGGGCTTAATATGAAGCGGTCATCAATGAATTGACCGCCGTATGACCGCCGATGGTCTGACGAATGACTATCGGGCTTGGTGGGACGTAGATAATAGAAATATCTCGGACGATAGGGTAAGGTTTCCTTTATTACTGGACTGGGATGCAGACGCTGTTTCGGAGAACAAGGCAGTTCCGACTCTCCCCGGTCATTCGTCAATTTGACATCTGTTTGTTTTGCATAATTGGTTGGTCATATGAGGTCATTGAGTTCCAACAACCGTATGATCATATATTTAAGCGCCTGGTATTCAGTTGCAAGCGAACACCAGAAAGTGATTGCATTCACGACTAACGCTATTCTTAAACAATCCTAAATGACCACAATGTGCAGTCGCCAATCTATTTATGCTCGTCATCATTTTAAAATTTAATCTAGTTCCATAATTTTTTGCAAATATATAATTTATCTTTGCAAATTTTTGCAAGTTATTTGGGGATTTACAACACATTACTTCACTTGCGTGTTCGATTGTATACTGGATTTTGTAACTGATCTTTTGTCCAATCTCATTAGCTAGTCAATTGAACACAAACGCATCGTCTCCAAAATGTCTGATGACATTTTAAAATTTTCATAACAAAAAGCAATTTCAATCGTTATTTTCAGAGGGCCAGAACCCAAATGTTTTAATGAGAAACTTGAATTTCTATTAAAGATGTCAGCATTCATTAACCGAAACTGAATTTTAAATTTTGAAGAAGACAACTGTATTTGAACTCACTCGCTTGCTTTGGACACACTCTCCTGCTCGGGGGATGCTTTGTTATGACACGCCTGCAATACGGAAAGCAGTTATCAGCTGGTTAAGCATCATCCTGCGGGTAATTTGTCGCAATTTGTCGAACCCCAAAAATCAAACTCATTGTCTCTTACGAGAATGTTCAGTAGATAAAGTATTTTGACCTTCTTCAGTAGTCTTTATAGCCGATGTTCATCCCCCTTCCGTGCTGAAGATGCAAAAGTCAAGCTATTTCAAGAAAGATCCGCATAAAACATAAACACAAGAGGCTTGTAAAATTGAAATTGCACAAAATTGGTCAAGTTGTGAAAGAGGGTTTTCCACGACAGTGCTCAGTACTCTTTAGTGTTCTTCACGGCGAAGACCTGGATGTGTCCTTTCTGCATTAATCTATCAACAGATTTAAGTACGTCGGTTCTCCGCTGTAATTACCTTTTACTCAGACTCAAACAGAAAACATAGTTCACCGTAAATAAATGTATGGACACGTTTATAAATAATTCTAAGACTTAAAAACATGTCTGGGTTGAGGAAAACTACATTGACTGGACAGTGTGCTGTGTATAGATTTAGGGACAGTCGCGAGGATTTCAGTCAATTCCCAGGCCTGTCTCCCTGGATGTCCTCTTTATGTCCAAGTATCAACTCCAGTAACGACACAAGCAGATAACCTTATTTTTCTGCCTTAGTTGTGACGTTTATTCACATTGAAGTAGAGGTTCCCCCCAACCATTGGTCTGCGTATTTTACAGCTTCGCTATAAAATTTCGGGTTAATGCTCCATGTTTAACAGCGAACCATGTGGTCTGTTTGTTATCTTAATTGATGATATACTTGTTGAATAAATGTAGCGTTGCGGTGCACAATGGTTATCGGGGCGGTACAAACACAATGTTATCGTTGGCGTTGATGGTTCATACATCACGGTGATGTCATTGGAAGATCACGGACTTTGTTTTAACTCTTGTTTCAGTCGTATATAACATAGTTGAAGACCCATAATTCTAATCACCGTTGATCGTCACAGACGTTGTGATAATGAGGCAGAGTATGTGGTCATGGTCACGTGTTATACAATTGCACGTACTGGTCGAGGTTGGATTGGAGTCTTTTTCTGATCTATCTTCTGATCTAAGTTGTCAACTTTTAAAGTTACAAAAAGTTTTAAAATATTGATTTGAAAATCATTATTCAAAATTCTGACAGCTAGCTTTCTTGAAAACCATTGATTTTTTTACATATTCGAATACAAAAGTTGTGCTTAAATGATTGAGAAGAGAGCATCTGACATAGAGCACGTACGTCTGTGACTAATGTTGAGGTTCTTCTATGATATATATTTTGGCTGTCTAAATCTAATTTCTAAGAGATTCGGCTTTGTCTACTGCTCATTATATATAATATTAGAAAATGTATATCAACTCAAATATGCATGTAAGCATTTTCTGTACTCTTTGTATTGTCGTAAGTTGTACAGTTGAACAAAAGTCACATTGTCCTCTTTATGAAATTATTTGATATGAAGTTTTTGCGCAATTCATATTATGGTTTGTAAAAGTGTTCCTTATTTTTTAATTCCTGTTGGCCATAATGGCCCCTTATCATTTCTGGCCAGTTACTGCTGAATTCGAGAGGCATTTGATGAAAAAATGTAAGTAGCAAAGTGAATGGGGTTTTCAGCCAATTATCTCGATCCTGCATAATGACTATGAGCTTATGCAGCGAGTATATTGGTACATCCACCTCACCATCTGTGCAAGGAAACTCCTGTCATTCTTAACTTGTTATCGCTGGGGTGCGGTGGGGTAGCCCATCTGATAAGGCGTTCGCTCCTCAGGCCGAAGATCCGGGATCGATTTTCCATATGCGAGACTCTGGTGTGAACATGAAGATGTACATGTGTAGGTGTATAATGTGACGTGCGTGTTGACTGCTGTGTGTTTCCTGGTATCAACATGGAGATGTACATGTGTGTAGGTGTGTAGTGTGACGTGTTTGTTGCCTGGTGTCAACATGAAGTTGTACATGTGTAGCTGTGTAGTGTGACGTGTGTGTTGCCTGGTGTCAACATGGACATGTACATGTGTAGATGTGTAGTGTGACGTGTTTGTTGCCTGGTGTCAACATGAAGTTGTACATGTGTAGATGTGTAGTGTGACGTGTGTGTTGCCTGGTGTCAACATGGACATGTACATGTCAACATGAAGTTGCCTGTGTCAACATGTATGTAGTGTGACGTGTGTGTTGTCTGGTGTCAACATGAAGATGTACATGTGTTTATGTGTAGTGTGACGTGTGTGTTGTCTAGGGCAACATGAAGATGTACATGTGTAGCTGTGTAGTGTGACGTGTGTGTTGTCTGTGTCAACATGAAGATGTACATGTGTAGCTGTGTAGTGTGACGTGTGTGTTGTCTGGTGTCAAAATGGCTATGTACATGTGTAGGTGTGTAGTGTGACGTGTGTGTTGCCTGGTGTCAACATGAAGATGTACCTATGTAGCTGTGTAGTGTGACGTGTGTGTTGTCTGGTGTCAACATGAAGATGTACATGTGTAGCTGTGTAGTGTGACGTGTTTTGTCTCTGTCAACATGAAGATGTACATGTGTAGCTGTGTAGTGTGTGTTGTCTGGTATCAACATGAAGTTGTACATGTGTAGGTTCGTAGTGTGACGTGTGTGTTGCCTAGTGTCAACATGAAGATGTACATGTGTAGGTGTGTAGTGTGACGTGTGTGTTGTCTGGTGTCAACATGAAGATGTACATGTGTAGGTGTGTAGTGTGACGTGTGTTGACTGTGGCAACATTGAGACGTGCGTGTGCATGAGGATAGATTCTACCTCAGCTTTCTCTCGAACTACATTGGAAGTTAGTAGTTCACAACCTTAGCTAGTTTTTTTTAACAACAAAATACGCCAGTGTAAATGCCTTCTGATTTTTAGCCATAAGAACTCATTTTGTAAAAGTGTTTTGTTTTAGGGGTTGGTTTTTTTGCTCCAATTATAATCAAATCAAATTCCTGCCAGTAAATTGAGAAACACTTTTGAATGATCTCTATTACTGAACAAGTGACTTGGTTTAACAACCTCTACTTCTAATCAGAGGAAAATTGATTATATGCAACAAATATTCTGCAGTATGGAATACGCAATGCTTTTTTCGCAAAACATTATATATTTCATTTCACTAACAGCATGGGATTTGCATCAATTTGGCTGAGCTTATTGAAGTACTCTTTGCACTGTTCAAAACGAAACTTGGTCTTTCACTGTAATTTTGCAATTTACAAAACCATAAAGTTTGTTTCTGTTATGATTTTCGTTATTAAGTAAAACTAGAAAGCTTTCTGTATACCCCTGCGACGATGTCACTAAAAGATGACATCAGACGAAATGCCATACAAAATAAAGTCAGAATTTATTGCGTAAGGTTAATGCATCTTCTCAGCATGTAACGCACCTACTACACAGCATCTCGACAAATTACGTCTCGGCCTTTAGCCTATATGAGGTTAGGCGTCCATTTACAAAGACCGAAACTCTGTTAACTGATTACAACAATTGTATTAGTTCAGATATGAGATATCACTAGTACAAAGGACGTAGCAGTAATAGATATGCATATTAATACTTTTATTAGGTTTGGAAGCGTCACTGAGAGACGGGCCGCTCTGGGGCAAGACGTATAGGGGTGCTTTCTATTAGCAACACGATCGATATTGGAGTTGTTATAGACATGATATAGTAATATCTGGGGATGACTGCCTGGTTCTCATCAGTCTCATTGAAGCCTGGACGCTGACGGGCAATTGTGTATTAAATGACTTTTGTTGTCGAGAGTTTGATCCATGGCCATGTTATATGGGAGACAGCTTTCGTGGTCGTAGGTCCGAGATATGTGGGGGATTTTGACCAGGGGGCGTGGGGACATTGCCTCCGCCAGAACCCGACGATAAATCTCCTTGATTTCAGACATTTACGTATGCTTGAGTCCGTGTTGGGGGAAGCATCTAGCCGGAGACTAAACATGGTGTTTGTGATTGATTATCTGCATCAAATTGTGAAAATGAGTTTGCTATCGAACCGTCGTCCTGTTGGGACATTGCTTACATTCCAGATTCATGTTAAGGGAAGCGTAAATATGATTTAGAATCACATCCAGGAGGGATCTCCTGCCATCGGTCATGTAATGATCGCGTCATAGAAACTCACTTCCTCAACTCGATATTGTAATAATTAGACAGAGGGGTTAGCATAAACATTTGTCACTTCGCTCGACAACGATTTTTGGGGGGCACAGGCGTATTAATACAAGGGATAGAACTCTGCATTCGTACTTTATACAGATTAATCCACATTCCCACAGATGAGCAAATACATATTTTTTTAGTATTTTCATAATGCACTGTATTTTCAACATTAGTCTAGCACTCTGGTGTGATGGACTATTGATGAACAAACTCCTCACACCAAACACATTGGACACTACTGTGAGGAACAGACATGTGAGTCAATGGAATTACTACATATGTTGGTTGTGTCCTGAGCAGTGGTAGAGTGAGTGATTGTGTATGCTTTTAACAGTATTCCAGCAATACCACCCTACGAGACACCAAATGGGTTTCACACATGTACCCACGTGAGGAATCGAACCCGCCTGACGAGCGAACCCTTTAACAACTAGGCTACCCACCGTCCCTCGTAGGTGAAGAAGAAGTACTGGAAGTTGTAATTGCCGTAAAAGCGGTGACACTGGTGGAGACAGTACCTGTAAATGTACTGGTAGAGGTAGCAGTAGTAAGGCGTAGGCGTTGACGTGGTTGTAGTTACGGTAGCAGATAGGAGTACATGTCTTGGAATTAAATGAGTTAATGGACAGCTACGCCACTATGACCAACACTGACAAATTGGAAAGGACATAATGCAGTAGTCCGTGGTAGTATTTGTAGTAATAGTAGTAGATGTAGTAGCAGCAGTAGTAGTATCAGAAGTGGTAGTTGTAGTAATGGTGGTAGTTGTAGTACTGGCAGTGGCAGTAGTAGTAGAAGCAGAAGTGGTAGTAGTAGTAGTAGTAGTAGTAGTAGTAGTAGTAGTAATAGTAATGGTGGTACTTGTAAAGGTAGCAGTGGAAGCATTAGAAGTAGTAGTAGTAGTAGTAGTAGTAGTAGTAGTAGTGGTAGTGGTAGTGGTAGTGGTAGTGGCAGTGTCTGGAGGAAACACAGTAGTGGTGGTGGTGGTGGTGGTAGTAGAGTAGTAGTAGTAGTAGGAGGAGGTGGAGTAGGAGTAGTAGTGGTAGTAGTAGTAGTTGCGGTAGTGATAGTGGTGGTAGTGATAGTAGTAGTAGGAGTATGAGTAGTAGTAGTAGTAGTAGTAGTAGTAGTAGTAGTAGTAGTAGTAGTAGTAGTAGTAGTAGTAGTAGTAGTAGTGAGTGCTGGTACATTGTTAGTGGTTGAAGCAGGAGAAGTAGTAGAAGCAGGATCACAACAAAGAACTGGTTGTAGGAACACTTTGGTCAAGACACCATCTATGTTGCTGTGTACATACGGTATTGGTATCACGCCTTTATAGCTTACCATAGAGGACTATGTAGGTAGCTGTGCATCCACTGTTAGCCAAACTGTAACTACACTGTCAACACAGGCTCCTGGAAGGCTAGTCAACTCGGGAATTAACACTGTAGACAATTATTATAAGACAGTTACCGGAAGTCTGAGTCTAGAAAAGGTAATCTCAACACTGAAAAACCTGAAGAAGGAATTATATGTAAGTTGATGAAAACACACGATGCGTAATAAGCCTGGAAAGGAGTTCCGGCGTTCTGGCGGATATTAAGCTCTCTCAACTGACAGACGACGCAATACTCGAACATTATATACTATCGGGGTGTTTCATATGAATTTCATAAGTTTAAACTCTACAATTTGGTTGCAGACATTTAAAACTGTTACGGTGAACGTAAGCTCCTCTTAAAGTCAGATATTCTCAATCATGTCTTCATGAAGATTCATTAGCAGGCCAAAGAAAGAGTGGACAGGGGCGGATAAAGCTTTTTTAGAAGGGGGTGGGCACACTATTGAGAAAAGGAGGGGTGCACACTTCATTTTCACCCGAGTTTCAATGGTCATTTAACAAACTTTCAGCACAAAAAAGGGGGGTGCGCACCCCACACACACACACACACACACACACACACACACACACACACACACACACACACACACACACACACACACACACACACACACACACACACACACACACACACACACACACACACACACACACACACACACACACACACACACACCCTGGATCCGCCTATGGTGGATACATATGAGAAGCGAAGTTATGACACATGCGGAATTGTATATTCAGTATACATTGATGCCTGGTGTATCTATATGTATGATTCACCGAATTGAAGTGGAGTAAAGTGTTCACATGCACTGAAATCTCTTATCCTTGACCCAGAGAGGAGGCCGGAACATCCACGAGCTGGTCGTGACATCCGTGACGGATACATGTGAAGTTTCCGCGTGCAGTTGACGGAACCTGGCAGAGATGAGAATCCTGGTCATGGAGGAGGATCTCATAAACAATCTCAAGTGACAACCCACAGAACATGTATCTGAGATACATATAAAGTCAATGAACTTGAACATGGTGCGCTAATTTTGGGTCACAAGAAGATCAAAATGAAATTCCATATATATCCGTTTGTGTATGTAAGTTCATGGTATACTATTGAGAATATACTTATGAAAGTGGGACAGAGATCATAGCTGATATATTTTGTGATGCAGTAGACACACACACAACGTTCCTCTTCACACATCTAAGGTGTCTGCTCGCTGACTTGGTTGAAACATGTCACCGTATCCCAATTGCGTAGAACAATGCTCATGATGTTGATCACTGGATTGTCTGGTCCAGACTCGATTATTTACAGACCTCCGCATTGCAGCTGGAATATTGCTGAGTGCGGCGTTAAACAACAAACGAATCAACCAATCTCAGGTGCCTGCATTCTTACTGCCTGGACATCAAGCTGCCAGGTTTAGTCAACCACAGCATGTACGTAACCGCGGTGGAGACATTTGACATTCCACCCCATGACTATAGAACACAACATTAGAGTTAAACCTGAAACAATAAGGACGTGTACATTTCAACTTCTTTCTTCGTCTTGCTGCTTCTACGATATTTCTCCTACTGCTACTACTACTACTACTACTACTACTACTACTACTACTACTACTACTAATACTAATACTAATACTAATACTAATACTACTACAATTACTCAAGCAATTGACAATTGAAGACTTGTACAGTTCAACGCTAGTGGTTCAACTAGGAGATACGTTACTGTACTGTTTAATAACAGCTCCACTGAAACTACCTCTCAAATAACTGTCGTGACTCAGCAATACAATACCCACCCTTCTATAGTAATTTCAACACAAATCTGAGGAGGTGAATACTTTAATGTTTAAGGTATCACTGTCCACAAACTAATGATCTTCTTTCGATCCGTAACTACGAAAGCACGCCGAGAATAGTATCTGATGGACGACCAACATAGCACCAATAAACTATGAAACAAGACTCTGTAATGCAACACAGCGACAAGTTAATGAGCATCTGTGTACAATAACTATTGTAAAAATGAAGTAATTCAAACTTCTGTTAATCTGTTTGATTCAATACCCGACTTCAGTAACAAAGGTGGCTTATTTGCTTGGAATCTAGTGTCTTTGAGTACCGGATACCAATCACTTTCTATTCACTTTTTCCGTTACTGTGATTTACGTTGATGGGACTCGGATTTTATCCTCTGTTATATCCTTATGCTTCGGAGGATTGGCTAAAGACTAAAACTAATGGAAATGTTACCTGCGCTGTTTTGTTTCATATAACACCTTGTAATTAAGTTTTGTCTCAAGTTGAATCTTAATCACACTGGATGATGTCCAGGTAGAATGTTTGAGGGTTTATTCGCGTTCACATTCTTAAATGCTCTACATTTCTAACTAAGTCCATCGACCAGCGATAATCCTGGCCGTACAGCAATTTGTCATTCTCATAAATAAAGCATCCTGAATTTGTTCATGAAGAAGTTCACCTAATTAAACCAATGTCGAACTCATATGAAAATGTTTTAGTTTGATATTGAACATGAATATGTCTATCGATTTCATGTAACCTCAAAGCACCTTGAATTCACCTTTTCATCGAAAATCTGAAATAACAACTTTAAAAAAAGCAGTCGTGCATCAAGGATTGACACACTTAAAGAAAAGCGTTTTAGTAAAAAGGTAAAACCTTCGTCCAAGGAATACGAATCATTCAAGGTTTTCTGTTGGTGACGTCCGGCTAGCGGACACAAGCGCCATCTAGCGGCGCGAGGCAATTAAAGCGCCTCCTGGTGACCACTATCAACAGAGGCGAGAACGAGGCCATCTGAGCCCCGTGTGTGATAGATGGCGCTAGTCTACAGCAAGCGAAAACACAATTACGCTATCGTCTTGGGACCCCCCTCAAGTAACCCGGGAAATTGGTAAAGCGAGTTTTAATTGTATCGTGTTTGAACTTCCTTTGTGAAAAGATGTTTTCATAAAAATATTGTCCAACATGGACTTAGGCTGTCCGAGGATTGTGAAAATACTGGAGAGTAAGTGCGTTTGTGGTGCATTCCATAGGTTAGGGTCGCAAGAGAATTTGATTGATTTTAGGGCTTCCCGTTCTTATTTTATATTTGTGGCCATAGGATTTATCGATCCTGCTTGTGAAACAACGATTAATGTAAATTTCCGAATGAGACAACTTGCTTTACTTCCAGCGTCTTAGTGTTTAGTCACGTAATCGACTGTCTTCAGTCCAATGTTCAAGGCGTAAGATCCTGTATATAGTAGGTTGGTAGAAAGCCATGCATAGACTTGGTGGTGATTATTCTTGCAAAATAATAACTTACATTACAATATTTAGCCCTGTTCCACTTTTCCAAATTCCGGATTCGTCCTCAAAATCTGCACGGTTTGTTGCAATGCTAAGTTTCGATTCCAAACATGCAATTCGTGCAGCTCTAAGTATAACGTTTGTAAAAAAAAGCAGCCGTTTGTCATCACCATCAACACCTTCTGATTCAAGGTTCACTAGCACGCAAATATTTTTTTCAGAAAGGCACACCAGAAATAACATCACTTCCATGCTCTTGTGTGAATATATTTTTTTAAGTTTATTTCATCGATTGTTCATTTTGTTTCAACACTGACAGACGAAAATCAGTCGGCAATGCTGAATTTATGTTGTCAAATTTTCTTTGATATTAAGTATTGATCTAAACATAAATAGCGCCGTTAATACAAAGACGACAGATCAGAAGCTTCTACCACACCAGTCATGACGTTGCCAGCAGTAATATCAGAAAGATGCCGTGGAATTCTTTGACCCTCGTGGCCATTAGACAAGGTTCCGTCGTCTCATCTGGCTATTATTAAGGGAAGAGTTAATTCCTTTACCGTAAATATCACTTCTGCCGTCAGCTTAGCTTGTCCTTAATATAGTATGTCTCAGCATACTTTACAGCTGGTAAATACGTTGTCAATAAGAGCCTATCTTCCAATATCATTATTAGAAGGCGTTTCTAATCAGACCAGTAGTTAAGTTACATTGCCAACAAATTAATCTCAAAAGATTGCAGGGCAAATGGTGATCGTGTTTTGACAAGGGAATTCGTGAGTGAGTGAAGTAAGATTGTTTTAAACCCCATTCTCATTGCAGTAATATATATCAGGGTCATCCTGGTCTGCGGAAGGGAAAGCAATAGTTCCGATTAAGGGTGATTATGTCACAGTATGATGACATCGAATCAGCCACATCGTACATTGTGACCACCCAATCCACATCTAGGACAGTTCTTGTGTGAGTGTTTGTGTGTCAGTCTCCTGACCCGGAATCCTCATTGGACGCAGTCACTGAATTTCTGGAACCAAGTTTCCCAAGGACGTGCAGTATTTGTTCTGGGGAATATTCAGACTTTCATTAGGACCTGAAGCCAAACATTAGGTTAGGGGAATCTGTATCTTCTGACTCCGTATCCCAACAAACAGACAGACATTGGGATGGGGATTCTATATGTTCTGACGCTGAATCCTCACAAGCTGACAAGCACATGGGGATTTGGGGAAAACTGTATGTTCTGAGCCGGAATCCTAACAGCTAGATTTGCATGCAGTATAGAGATTCTATAACTTCGGACTTTAAAGGAGACACTTTAAGGTTCGGTCCCTCAGAAACACTAAAGACAGTGCAGCACTGGGTTTACCTTATCTACATATACATGTTTGTATATATTCAGTCCGGGAATCAGGTTGACAAGCATGTGGTTGGGACAGTCTACACGCTCTGACCCAGAATCCCAACAGATGGACTGTCACGGGGTACTGCGACTTTGTATATTCACACCCGGAAACTTGCCAGAGAGATGCGAGGGAGTTGGGGAATCTGAATCTATGGACCTGGAATATTGCCAGATAGATATTTGGGGAGTTTTAGCACAAAGATTATCACAAACCATGGCCTGTTTATAAAAAGCTGTAATTCAACGACAGAAATGATTAGAGAAGTAAGAGATCTGTTTTATGGATTCAGGTATGGAGATTCATTGAAACGGAACCGGTAGAAAATCCGAAATTCTGAAAATGAATTTCCTATGATCAAGGACTTGACCATTTACCTCCATCTCCTGTGTATATTTGCATCATGAAGACACACATTTACACTGAAATATTTGAGATACATAAGCCTAGACACACAATACAAACACATCCAGTTGCTGATGGTTGCTGGCCTCATGGCTGCAATATAGATAAGTAGGAAAGTTGACATGCCTTGTTGTATCACATTCAGGTAAAGCAAAATGTTGATCGTTCTAGTGTGTTCTCTACTAGTACCCATAAATATCTTTGTTGCCTCCTAAGGTCTTATAATTCGAGAAAGTTAGTTGCAGTGTCCTTAATTCTTGACACAGTGGGAGGTCTTTGACCCGAGTAGAGAAACTAGAGTCCATGGTTGTTTCTTTACCAGCATAACGCTAATACGTGTTCAGCGATATTGTTTCTGGCCTCCATCACAGAAGCCACAACTGTCAAGTTCTTACGTCGCCGACCGAGGTGTCAAGGGAGGATTCGTCTACTCTACCCAAGTATCCCCTTAAAACTGTTATCGACCAGGTCATACGACCTATACATTAATCTAAGTCATGGTAGCATTGTTCCGAGTAATCTCCCTTTATGGCCTTGCACGGTGTATCTCTCGACCTGGAGGGTGGCTTTAAAAGCGTTTGTGTGAGACGCACTTGATATGTAAGTGCAATGAATCGTAGTCAGGCAAGGCGTAAAGATGCACTACTGCCCTGGTAAGACAAATGCTAGACGGTTCTGATGGTGGGGGAGTACATAATGGCACAACACAATAGTGGCGTTATTCCGCTGGCTCAGGCGTCTGGCGAATCCACTGGTAGGAGACAAATGTGCCCTCCGACGCTCCTTACATGAGCTTAACACAAAGATAGTCCTTAACGTCTACAAAAATCCCTGTAATGGTTTACAAACGTTGCTGGGCTGTAATCTAATTAGCTCTGTATTCACGGTGGCCATCGATTCATCCCAAACTCTCAATTACGCGTTCTTTGGTTGGCGGCGTGACTGTCAGGAGTATAGGTCTGATGGGTAGTTATTACCCGCCGGCTCTCCGTCAATCCACTTCATCAATCCAGGCCTTAGAAATGGCAGTCATTAAAGATCACTGGTACCTTAAAATGACATGGAATATACAAAGTGAAATATAATCTCCCTCTGAATAACCCAATCAAATATAACCCTGCTTAGAGGCATTGACTACAAGCAAGAGGGTCGAACGGTGTTGAAATTTCCAATGTGAGTTTGTCAATTTTGACGCAATTACAAGACTTTATTAGCGATAAACATTCACTGTAGGTTACATTTCCCCTAACCTGTGGGGAGACTATTGACTTGGGCAGGAGCTTCTACAACGGCTTTCTGACATCATATTGAGCGGTTTAGACTGATCCAGCCACAAAAATAGCTCTCTCCACATGGACAGGAACATTCTATGGGCTGTACACCATCCCAGAATGCCTTGCGCTGATACCGGAACATGACTCTCAGGCTGAGTGATGAGTCTCAATGGGCTCAGGAAGGCAACTTGTGCAGTGGAGAGGCGTACCCTTCAGCCTTTCTGGTCGCTGGATCACCCATAGGCTCCACTAAAACCTACAATAATAGGGCATTTTGTGTGTCGCGGGCAGCTGATAATATTGAGGGCTGCCTTTGTCAACATATTGTCCAACTCGTATATCGAATAAACACTTTCAGCATTAGAACATGAATGTAACGCCTTCGGCGTGGACCTGTACTTTCGTACTCGTTTGATATAAAAGACGAATAAAAGCTCAGAGAATTACGTCATTGCAGAATGCATGATTATGTAATGTGTCATCGACTAAAATGTAAGCCTGGTTACATTGTAATCTGTTTCTATTACAGAATGCTGATCTTTAATGAGACGTTACTTGAACTTTAGCTAGGTAAAATTACGTTGTTCTTTGAGCCAAGGTTTTGTGGACTGCTCGTTCGGGAACATCAGTCATCCATTTATCATCCACCGCTACTTTACATTTACGCCCAACTGAATCAGTGGATAATCGAGATAATATGTTTCATTATTATTGTTTGTTTTTCAAGCTGTGGGAATCATACATGGATGTTGGTAACAAATAGTTCTTGATGTGCATGCTCGCGTGTGCTTTCGTGTGTTTCTTTATACAGTAAAACCCCGATAACCCAGACGGTACTTTAAAATCGTCATGATTAGAAATTGTTTGATTAACGAATCAAAATAATAACATCCCTTTCATATTTTATACATTTCCGATAGTGACCATGCAGAAAACGGATCATACTTAAACCTGCATTATAAACTGTGTGTACTGAATTACACGGTTCACGAACAGTCAAAATGAGAATAGATGGTTGTTCCTTCCACAGACATTCATAAATACCAGATCAAAACACAGAAACAGATTTTAATTACAGGATGAAAGAGTACACATACAAATTCGAGAAATGTTCCCAGGAGTCAATAAAACTAAATGATCCGTGTCTGCGATGTGGTAGGTTAAGGTGAGTCAGTTATCTTAACGTACATCCGATGATGGCGAGATCTTAACTTATCAGCTATGATGGTATCTTGCTATTATGGTGTTACTTGGAACAGGAGCCTCTGTGGAAAGATCAGAAACGCAAAGGTTATTATTGACTCCACCAGCAATGTTTGCCTTGCTAGATTCTCCTTTAAGATTTGATTAATTGAAACCCAAATAAACCTATAGTACACGGTCCTCCTACTTTGTCGTCTCCCGAGTAGAAGATAATTGTTTGTCAGTCATGGTATATGTACCCATAAATGACATTTTCATACAAGCCTGTGGTTCCAAATGTCGGAGTCTTTGGATTGCCACATCTTCAGACTAAATCAACAACGGCGATCTTGGGTAAACAGAAAGGTCGTGTTAGAAGCTGGAGTAACAGAAATGTCGCTTTACACGCGCGTCACATTCTGTCGTCTGCTTTTGTCGTCTGTTGTCCCAGTCACGTGACAGTATGTACAGATTGTCTGGGGGCACATGCGTATTGTCGTATATCAGACAAATCTTTTACCACAGTATGGCTTGAAAACTATAATACTGTGGCTCTTGTGGCTTAAGTGACTCATTCGGTTAAAAATCGATTCTCGTTCAAACTGTTGTTAAATCAGTTCTTTCACAGTTTAGACTTTCCAAATCTGCTACCGTTAAGATTCAACGACCGCTGGCGTCTGCTTTATGCCTTAAAATCGATTGTGTTTTCATATCGAAACAATAACATTTAGAAAGAGATGTTAGCTCAAGAATCTATAAGGGTAACAAGGATTACTGCTCTTTTGGTAAGATTAAGTTGGTGCGTATGACTTGAAGACGGTATACAAGCAGGCGAAAAGGAAGATTAGTCGAGTCGACTGGAGTCCTAACGTGGGTGGTGAATGTTCCTGTTCGTGTAAGAGTGAGTGAGTATGGTTTTACGCCACTTTTAGCAATATTCCAGCAATATCACGGCGGCGGACACCAGAAATACTTCACACATTGTACCCATGTGGGGAATCGAACCAGGGTCTTCAGCGTGACAAACGAACGCTTTAACCCCTAGGCTACCTCACCGCCCATGTTAGTGTAAGACGCCAATGAGGAGGCGGGTAAGCCAGTCGGTAACGTGTCTTACTAAGCAATGCGAGAACATAGATGGAAATGTAAGGGAATGAATGCTGGTTCATGCCGCAGTTAGACCTATCTCAGTATCTTTAAAAAACAAGAACAACTTCCGTAATCGTAAGAAAATCTCTGCCGAAGTCTGCATTCCACTGGGACACCGACTATATTACATACCCTAGTTGTGTATTTCACAGTGGTAGCAGTGTGAGTGTGTTTAGTTTTACGCCGCACTCAGCAATATTCCAGATATATGGCGGCGGTCTGTAAATAATCGAGTCTGGACCAGACAATCCAGCGATCAACAGCATGAGCATCGATCTGCGCAACTGGGAACCGATGACATGTGTCAACCAAGTAGCAGTGAGGGATGAGCATTTATATGATTTATATACTACTCATCAAAAGTTTAGACTCACTGGTATAAATGTAGCCACATACTTCAGGCAACTGTTCTAAACTAGATTTTGCAAAATATTCCAAACTGTTTAAAGGTACTGTTTACACATGAACTGATGTATTGTAAAACAAATTTGTAATGTTGAAAAGATTATTGTCATGAGTTCAGTAAATGATGAAACTCAGTGAAAATTTGCGAATTCTTAACAAAACTATACACCAAAACGCAGCTGTTTACATGCACAATATTTGCACATGCTTTTCAGCAATTTAATGCATGATCCTCATGCGATTCATCTGCATAAGGTTTGCAGCTGGTTCCCCCAAGATAGTGGAGAAATTCATCTTGATGTAGCCATACATATGTAAATAACATATAGTGAGTGCTTTAAATGAGTCTAAACTTTTGATGGGTAGTATAGATTGGTTTGACATTGTCGATTTGAAGAGTCAACATAGTGACGTAGTTGGGCCTCAAGTGGAACTTGTGGCCATGACGGGTAGTGGCAAATATAGTCACAATGCCATTGATCAGGTAAAGTTCATATGTAACATCAATGCCAGAGATTAACCAATCTCGAATATTCCAAGAAACAAATTCTGGAGGACGTAAAAGGCAATATAGGGTAACAACTCTGGAAAAATGACTATGTGGTTTGTCTTGACACAGCAAAGCAACATTTAACGACTTTAATCGGGGAGACTGTGTTCAGCTGTTTGGACATCGATGTTCTAAGGCTGAAAAACATGTTACATTTTGTGACTCCTTTGGAAAGTGACTAGATACTCGCAGTGTATGGGTACCCGGTAGGATGCTGTATTAATGCGAATGTACACATAAAAGGCACCATTGGTTGTCTACTCCACTGGGGAAAATGAACATCGATTACACGTTGATTAATGTGATCAACTCTGATGCATTAGCTATTAGCTGGAACAGCAGCAGTACGAAATGGTATAGCAGCAGCGCAACACAACATCTATATGTACATTCTTTTAGCGTGAACATCGCCACTACTACAGTAGACACAGTAACGTGAGTTCTTGCTTAGATCAAATATAGGCAACAGTACTAGGCAACATGGTTAACGCAAAGTCTGCAGTTTAATACTGTAAGTATGTGGTATTGGTAACAGCAATGTAGTGGGGGAACGGGGTAGATCTCTGAAGAAAGTTTACGATTTAATCACCAAACACGCGACTTGAGTAAGGGTTCTACGTACGAGTATCAAACAGGGCATCTGTAGAACCCACCTATAGCGTCTGAATGAACATCCAATTACACAGGGCTCCTATTGGTGGACCTGCCTTCGGGTGAAGCATTGCTACACACAGAAACTATCGGCAAACATCAAAAGGCAGTCTGTCTATATATAGGCTACATGCAGCAACATTTAACCAAAAGTTTAAATATTTTATTTTTCTTGGGGCAGGTTAACTAAAAACCACCAGAATTCAAGACTGTGCAAGATTTAATCTAATAAAAGTATCGATATTTGTTTTAAAGCGTTAATTACAAATACTGACGGTACCTAAGGGTACTGGATAATTCTGTGATGATTTTCTTCTGTGGTAGGACGAAGCATGTGTATATGATTTGATCTTGTATATGGCATACTGTGAAGAAGCATGGTGACAAATTAAACAGCTATAATTACTTTTTACAAGACAGTGGTTGGTGAGGATAGGTAGAGATTCTGCAACACCACATTGTCTTAGTAATAGAGTGACATTTGTGTTGGGAGTGTTTTAATGTCAGTTCAATTTCTTCCTTCAGGTCAATACTGCACTCGAGTGAAATGTGTGGATATCTTTTGTAGAAACGAGTCAAATTCGCTCACTAAATCTTAACACTTCAGAAATTACCAGCGGTCTGACAAAATGTAAAAGTTCAACAGATCTATGTTTTGTTTATTTGTTTGTTTTTTAACACCACAATCAGCAATATTCCAGCTGTACGATTGTGGTCTGTAAATAATCGATTCTGGACCAGACAATCCAGTTATCATCATGAGTATCGATATACGCAATTGACATACGCTGTCATGTGTCAATCAAGTTAGCGAACATGATCACCGCATCCTCTCAGTGGCCTCTTACGATTACATTTCTATGACAACTTAAAAACAAAAGCTATAATGATCTGATTTGCAGTTTTTCCTCAACACAGATGGTTCAATGACAACATGATAAATGTGATGGCTCTGTATACGTACACACAGAGACCTAAAACATCCACAGAAGCAACAAATATACTGTAAGTGTTCTTACATCTTAGAAGATACAGCAGGACATTTTGACAAATAAGACAACTATGAAAAATAAGTCCAGATAGCACTGTTTATTTTTAAGATTGGTCATTAACCGTAAAAATCGGTCTTTAAACTATGATTTGAGACTGACATTTTAACTCGGATTGTTAACAGAATATTTAGTAGAGATCCAGAAATAAAGTATAGTTGTTAAAGGCTTCTCGGAAGTTCATCGTTGTTTATTTAGGGAATATGTTATATGCGTCCATTTGTGTGGGACAAAACGCCAAAGACCCTTGCATATCTTACAGTTCGGCCAGATAAATGTGCAAACCTTTCGACCACAGCAATAAACATCTTTCAAAAACATCCACCTTAGTTATACTTTTTACTTTTCTCATTTCCTTCAACAAAATCGCTTTTTATAGAAACTTTAAACTTACAGATTGATCTTTCTTGGCGCGATGCATTGAAGTAACATGGATGTGAAAAAGAGGTGAGACAATTTTTGTACACTTTCCACCGACTGTCAACAATGATTACGACTATCCTTTTTACAACAAAAAGGGAATATCAGCAGCTGAAGTCGGTCATCAGAATGCAATACTATAAGAAACCCATTAGGAAAAGAATTGTTCAGGGTATCATCAGCCTGGGATTCCTGTGATGGTAGCGTGTGAAGGTTCCGAAGGCGCCCGGCAAGAACGTCTTGTACACGACATCATAGCAATCACAAAAGCAAATGTTGATTTGTAATGAAAGATGACATAGGAATTTATCGATTTCCGATTTATCAAATTTGAGGAGTGGATGGTACATAACAGGTTCATCGTGAAGATCAAACCGAAAGCATGTTAGATTGAGAGATATTGAATTAGTTGTCGGTCATACTCGACCATGTAGGTGTTAAGATGGAGTCCATATTAAGTGCTTGCCAAGCGATCTCCCCCTACATTGTTTTGGTTCGTCTATCTTCATCTTACCCATGTAGTTCAATAATACGTGGGTGTCTAAAGTTTTCGAAAGCAGCGAGAAAAATTCCTTGTGATGGATGTTACAAAGGTTTCTCTGAACACAGTGTGTCATTTTCCCTTAGTAATTAGCATCACGCACGTTTTGAGTGTTTAAATGAAAGACAACGGAGTCTAGGAAAATATTTAGGATTTGCAAGTATTCTCAATTTTCCTGGAAATCGAGAAAATTGACAATTTTTGTTTTCACGTTCTCAGACAGGAGACCCGATTGTCGAAATCCAAACAATCACTTTGCCGAGAAGTGTGGTTGATTTTTAATTAGCGGCGATTGGTTCTGTCAGTTGGTTCCATTGAATTTAATTAATTTTCAAAGTCTGGGGCAGGATTATAGTCAGTGTCCTGTGATACGTGTCAGAGGTCAGATGACTACTCTCAGGATCCTATTGACCGTGGTCGCCATTTCCGCCCGGTTCTGCTCTCCGGGGACATCATGCAGGGACAGTGTTCTGTGAAGAAAGATGCTGGTGAACACACCTTTAGGTAACGTAGTGTACAATGTATGACTCATGTCATCTAAATATTTATTCTTTCTAAATCTGCTTACAAATGAAACACACATAAATGATAAAATAACTGACTACTAAAGTATTATTAAATATTAGCCCTTTAAATATCAGAAGAATATCAACTCGCCGTCGATTTTCCGACCTAAAGTTTTATACGTTTTAAATGATAGATACTTATAATAAAATAGCGAGAAAACATTTCCACAATCATACGAAATCATTTAAATTGATGTCATGAAATATTAAAATGTACCTGGTTATGAAAACTGCGAGATCATTTAAGATGCAGTACTTCATCATAAATAATATCTGTGTGAATTTTGGGATTTCTCATCTTTACAAGTGCAATCGAGCATACTCTTTCTATGAAGGCTGATCAGCATTACAACCGCAACCTTTTGATAACGTCTGTCCCATCATAAGGACAGGATAACCTTTTGTTCATGTCTATCCATCATCAGGACAGGATAACCTTTTGGTCATGTCTGTCAATCATAAGGACAGGATGACTTTTTGGTCATGTCTGTCAATCATAAGGACAGGATAACCTTTTGATCATGTCTGTCCATCATAAGGACAGGATGACGTTTTGTTCATGTCTATCCATCATCAGGACAGGAAAACCCCCATGGTCATGTCTGTCCAGCATACGGAAAAGATAACCTTTAGATCATGTCTGTCCATCATAAGAACAGTATAACCTTTTGATCATGTCTGTCCATCATAAGGACAGGATAACCTTTTGATCATGTCTGTCCATCATAAGAACAGGATAACTTTTTTATCATGTCTGTCCATCATAAGGACAGGATAACCTTTTGATCATGTATGTCCATCATAAGGACTTGATAACCTTTTGATCATGTCTATCCATCATAAGGACACTTGACTAGGCTTTGCATGTTTTTCTGACCCATCCACTGGATGGGGTAGACTACTCTCACCTTTTCATGAACACCGTCGTCACCACTGGATTATGATTCATAACAGATGTTTATGATATAGTGAAATGGACTCTTACTGTTTCTTTGTGGAAAGATTTCTTCACCAATTTGTAAACTCGCCGTCGATTTTCCGACCTAAAGTTTTATACGTTTTAAATGATAGATACTTATAATAAAATAGCGAGAAAACATTTCCACAATCATACGAAATCATTTAAATTGATGTCATGAAATATTAAAATGTACCTGGTTATGAAAACTGCGAGATCATTTAAATGCAGTACTTCATCATAAATAATATCTGTGTGAATTTTGGGATTTCTCATCTTTACAAGTGCAATCGAGCATGCTCTTTCTATGAAGGCTGATCAGCATTACAACCGCAACCTTTTGATAACGTCTGTCCCATCATAAGGACAGGATAACCTTTTGTTCATGTCTATCCATCCTAAGGACAGGATAACCTTTTGGTCATGTCTATCCATCCTAAGGACAGGATAACCTTTTGATCATGTCTGTCCACCATACGGACAGGATAACCTTTTGATCATGTCTGTCAATCATAAGGACAGGATGACTTTTTGTTCATGTCTATCCATCATAAGGACAGGATAACCTTTTGATCATGTCTGTCCATCATAAGGACAGGATAACGTTTTGTTCATGTCTATCCATCATCAGGACAGGAAAACCCCATGGTCATGTCTGTCCATCATACGGAAAGGATAACCTTTAGATCATGTCGGTCCATCATAAGAACAGGATAACCTTTTGATCATGTCTGTCCATCATAAGGACAGGATAACCTTTTGATCATGTCTGTCCATCATAAGAACAGGATAACTTTTTTATCATGTCTATCCATCATAAGGACAGGATAACCTTTTGATCATGTATGTCCATCATAAGGACAGGATAACCTTTTGATCATGTCTATCCATCATAAGGACACTTGACTTGGCTTTGCATGTGTTTCTGACCCATCCACTGGATGGGGTAGACTACTCTCACCTTTTCATGAACACCGTCGTCACCACTGGATTATGATTCATAACAGATGTTTATGATATAGTGAAATGGACTCTTACTGTTTCTTTGTGGAAAGATTTCTTCACCAATTTGTAAGCTGACACAATATTAGCTACGAGTGACTTTTATTGTAAAGTCGGATCAATACGCCTGCCTGATGACAAATGTAATGTCTGTTTCTAACACACGTGATGTCAGTGTGTCGATGTACGCAAGCATAAGGTTCGTGACATCAAGCAAGGATTTTTATGTCGTGTACCAACCGGATGTATCTGTACGATATAGCTTATAGAGGGTTGTAGACGTTTTCATTAATCGTTAAAATGTCTCGCTGCCTCACTTGCCAATACGTGATATATCACAAACTCATAAGTATCGGTCGTTAGGCGGTCATCATGACGTCATACTATCTGATGTAGGGTCACATTAGCTCAAGATGTCCCCTAGACCTAGTTGTTGACGGGAGGCGGTGGGGAAGCCTAGTGGTTAAAGCGTTGGCTCGTCACGCCGAAGACCCGGGTTCGAATCCCCACATGGGTACAATGTGTGAAGCCCCTTTCTGGTGTCCCCCGCCGTGATGTTGCTGGAATATTGCTAAAAGCGGCGTAAAACCAAAACGCAGTAAGTCAGTCAGTTGTTGACGGTGTCCTGATCCATTTTTTTGTTGACGGAGTCCTGATACAGTTGTTGACGGTGTCATGATAAGTTGTTGACGGTGTCCTGATACAGTATATTTACAAGCAACAAAAACAAGGGGATTGCCCTCTCGATGCCTTGAACACATGGTTTTGATGAAGGTGACATTCGAGTCTTGTAAGCCCGTTTCGCGAACCCCTGGTGTCATCATTGAATTTCAGCGAGCCATTCCCATATTTTTCACAGCTATTTTGCCCTTTTCTCAAAATGGAAACTGGATAGACAAGGTTGTGTATTCCTTTAAAATGACATTGTTTATGTATTGTAATCTGTCCTTTCGTGGTACAAGTATCCATCGTATGGTGTTCATTCCTAGGTCATGCACTGCTCATCTGAAGAAAAGACTATATGTCAGAGAAACCAGATATATAGCCAGTTAGTTATTGGTACTATGAACTAATGTAGAACAAGACAAATGTTGATTGAACTACCTGTTTCAAACGGCTGGTGAGGTGCGAGGTGTGGCTGAATGGTTCTCAGTCTAACTGGAGTGAGATGATGGAGTTGATTGCTAATCTTTTCAACATAATCTCCCCCAAGGTCTCCACGCTTGATGTCCAAGTGCCGTCCATGATGGAGAACTTTTCTTGAAGGCTTCCTCCTGGTGGTGACAGGAGGTCATCCACGGCAGAAATGACGTCTTCTGTATTGTCATCAGTACACCACTTGCATCTTATTTCTTATGGCAAAATTAGATATAAGTACCAACTGTGTTCACATTCTGGCTGATCTGAACCGCTCAGTTGTATGACAAGATGGATGACTTCCAATCGTCAACTTCGCTTTATGTCATGCACTAATTATGCCCCTCACTGCTTTGATGACTACAGTTCAGAGGTTTCTGGGTACAATCGAGAATGTTTTCTCTCTCTACAAAGAATTCATGGATCGCCATGAGACTCTTGTGATTATTGGACCAGCGTTAAAAGTCGTAGTATTTGTACTTGCTATGGTGGATATGTACAGGACATTTACAGTTCTGATCCATCAGTGAGAAATAAGAAGCCGTATGGATTTTCCTATAATGAATTGTACAATTTTCCAGGTCTCGTGGATTTTGTACATTTTTCGAATGGTAGATTGTCTTGTCTTTGCATGCATTTGTGAAGGGTGCCACCGAACGTTCGGACGAGGCGGTTAGATGTTTGTTTTCTCTCTACAATTTGAATTCTAGATTCACATCATCAAAACATGTCACACTTCGCCCAAATATCTGCAACGTTCTGAAATCGCAGTTCAAAACTGTAATCCTGTTTGGAGCGACTTAGCGTTTAGCCAAAGTCTCCACTATTTGCCACGCCCTTTTGGAGCTATTTTAATGTTATTAGCATGCTTACGTGACGATGAAGTTGACGTTGGGAGCGTGACAAGGAGGGAATTCCTGAATCCCCCCAATCTGCTGATGACAAAAATCAAATCACAGTGCGTGGGATCTCATACGGAGCCATGCGGTTGTTGTTTGACCGTGATGATTTCCAAATTGATGGAATTTATTAAACTGAATTATTAGACAGTAACTCGATGAGAAAATCAAAGCCAAGATGGTGTATTTACTCTAAACTATTTACAGACGGAACTGACGTACACGGTAATTGCCACAACCAACTGCCCCCACTAGTTTACATCAGCAGTTTACTTAAATGATGCCATCATGGCTGCTAAATCCGTCCACAGACGAAATTGCAGTCGAAATCTTAGAATCCCAAAGTTCACGTCACAACACTAATGATCAAAAGATCATACGGATGGCTTTGAAAATCTTGACCATTTCAGATTCAAGAGAGATACATGAATCCAAAGTATGACATTATGTATGTTTTAAAATGTCACAGTCACGTAAAGACTTAATTAAAGCAAAAGAATTTCTCAATATCGTATGTCTATATTCTTCTTTTGATTTCAGTCAGGTTGTGCCTTAATCAAGCCCGACAAATGTAGGTTTTTAATGCACAAAGTTGGACCTAAACAGTATAAAAGGGAAAATCAGATTTTTAAAAAGGTGTTTATATCGTATCCGTGTTTGATATAAATTCGAAACGGATTCATAGGATGATACTCTGAAAAAATAATCAGGGAAGAGTATGAGATGCCACAGTGATCAGATAAAGTGTTATTAATGGTATTCACTTGTATAAGTGCGGCACTGTCTCATGAAATGACACGTGAACAATGTGTTCACATTAAATGTGATACCTACTGGATGTAAATACATGTAAACGCCTATATTTCAACTGTAATGTTTGATTGTTGTTTTTGTTAATAATTAGGCAGACAGTTCCTCTTTCTCTGCCGTCACATGCACCTACGTCGACTGTTGAGACTAGAGTGGCACTATACTACATTCAACTCTTAAATATGCGCGATCATTGTAATAATGGCATGCTTCAAGACCAACAATATTTTCATCGTGGAGTGGCCACGAATAGCACCGAGGAAGTGTCAAATGTCTACGCAAGTTCTTTTTTCATCTAACACACGGCTGACAGTGACTGAAAACATTTACTAAATGTCATAGTGCAGATTCCGTGGCAAGCAGAATCTGCTTATGAGAGTTCCTGTTCAAATTACAATGTGAAATAAAAGTGTATAGATGAATTCTGTTAGTCACTGAGGCATACCTAATATCAGGTGATACTGAGACACTATTGCTAAGTTTGAGAAATTTAAGTAATTTTCTATAGAAATTTAATCAAACTGTGAAATAAACCATGAGTAAATTTGAAACATAATCCAAGTGTTCCATTAGACTGTTCACCACTGAACACATTATAAAACAAACGTCAAATGTACGGGAGTGTACTTAATTTTGATATAATCTCGTAACCGTTTCTAGTCCGTGGTCGTCATGTTTCCTGTCAAACGCTCAGAGGATGTTTAGATGAGTTGAAAGCGAGTTCTAACTACTTTCTGGTAGACCACTTATGTATATTGTATAGGTACGTTCATCTTCTTCAAAGCTTTGTTTCCCTTGGTTTTCGAAGTGACAACCATGTTGGTAACCAGACAACTACACAGCGAGATAGCATGTAACTTTCATGCAGGGAAAAATGTCCCGTCCGCATGTAACACTTAGTTTCTTTTTGAAATCTTTCCTTTTTTATGGTCAAAAGCGTTATGTTTTTTTGTTGATTAACTGATGTAGGTTGCAGTTGTCTGTCCGTTTGATATAATTTGTTTGTTTGCTGTTTAACGCCGCGCTCAGCAATATTCCAGATATATGGCGGCGGTCTGTAAATAATCGAGTCTGGACCAGACAATCCACTGATCAACAGCATGAGCATCGATCTACGCAACTGGGATACGATGACGTCAACCACGTCAACGAGCCTGACCATCCGATCCCGTTAGTCGCCTCTTACGACAGGCATTGGTTGGTGAAGATCAATTCTAACCCGGATCTTCACTGGTTCGATATAGAGTTTTTGAAGTTTCGAAGAACACGAATAAGGAGCAGTCGAATTAAACCAACTTGATTATGTCATGAGATTTCCAATATAGTATAGATCATAGTCATTAGATGTCCATAATCTGTATATAACACAACGGAAATAAATGTGTCTGTGTTATTTCATCATTCAGGTTTTCAATCATATTTTCTAAATGTCAGATGGCAGTTAGACTTATCCATTATTTTCAAATATGTGTATGCCAATGTAACAACAGGCAATGGCTTCTTTTGTGAGTCTGTATTTATTTCATCACAAACTACAGTGAAAGAAGGGACAAGTAAGAAGAGCCACACCTGTATGCGTTAACATCTGAACCATTGATATTCCTTAAGCGTCTTGCCCGGTAACTCATGGTTAGAAATATACAAAGCGGGGATGTTACAAAAATGAATAAATTATGAATACACATTGACGTTTTAGAAAGTGGTTTATTATATTTGGTATTGCACTTTCTTAGTAAAGAACAGATTCTAGTACTTTTGTTGGGTTGGGTCCCATCCATGATTCGGACCCACATCCTCAGAGTCAGGCACCTAATCGCCAGTATACAAGTGACTCTGAGGGTGTGTGAATCCCGGATGGGAACTCAACCAAACATAAGTACTAGAATCTGTACCTTACTAAGAAAGTGTAATCCCAAATATAACATGTGTTACAAGGTCTAAATTGCAGAGCATTTGACCATGGAGAAATGGGCTTTTAGAATGTCAACACCTTTTAATGGTGAGGATGCAACCTTTGAAAATTTGGCTTCCTCTTTGTATTTGCTGGAATATTGCTACAAGGGCGTAAAACCATACTCACTCACTCACTCCTCTGTGTATACCGTAGGGGTAAGTACTAGGTGCAAGGGATGGGAGATGCCATTTCTCATATCAATTATTTCAAAACCTTAATCAGAGCGGTTTATGAACAAAATGTCAATGGGAAAATTGGTAAAACTTCTCGTGAATGGCTCAGTCGTCTACCAGACATCATTCGCACTTTTCTTTCTTTCCCATGACCCATTCATTGTCCGTTCGAGTCCAACATCCATCATGTTGTTATTTCAACGCCATGCCAAAATTAACTAAAGAGGAAGATGTATTCGAATATATCTCTATCATTTTTCAAACAATTAGTTGGAATATGATCCATGTACTCCTCATAGCTACTTGTCACCACACATCCTTCAACTACTGTTTACTCAGTGCTTAACACCATAATTATACGGTAAAGTGACAACACCGCTAACAGACTTACTGACTTTACAATATTTGTGTAAAGGTGTATGGAAATATGGAAAAAAACGCATGGTGGCCTTACGAAAAAAATAGATGAATGCATACTAATAAAAGGTCCAAGAACAATATCCGAGCAGTGTCTAGCCATTCAATTTTCGATCGTAAATTTTCTTCACCACTTAATGTAACTCATAAAGTAGGTATCCAAGAAGGCGAATAGATCAATGCATCAATTTGTGTAAAAGTATAGTTCATTCAGCCACGAGTACACACTATGAGCGGTTACAACATATCCAATTTGTATTAGGGGCATGTATAGATCAGACAGCTGACTTCATACTTGACTTGTGTATTGCTTTGTTGATGATGGCTTGTAATAGCTTGCAGGGCTTGTCTTGTGATCAAAGCATTGTTGTTGACACTTATGAGCACATTGCATGATGAACCTCATCTGCGGTAGCATTAACTGTATCAGCAATGTCCTATTGACCTATCCAATGTTGTACATACTTCATACACTAATGTATATTTCAAGTGAGTTCCTTTCCTGGAGGTTTATGTGTGCTCTGAAGCCATTGTCTCCAGAAACGTCCATGTTAGGGACGAAGAAACTTAACGTCGATATTATCATCTGTTTCAACTGCTTGCCATCGGTAATGATGTTTCCTAATTCAAACCCCACGGGAACTAAAAGTGATCGTTCACTGGGGTTACATGAAAGAGCACTAAACGTTATGAAATATGAACTATTATTAGCGCATCCTTGGTTTAAAAACAAAGGTTTGTATCCTTGGTAGGGAACATCGAAATCGATAGCTATGAGGTTTGTCACGCATGTGTGCTCTTAACAGTAGCAGACTGTGACACCAAGATTGGAGTAAATGTAAGTCCTTTCCGAAAGAAAGTCTTAGCGTTCTTGTAAGGCATGAGTTACATCGTCTTATCATTATAGCCATATGTACGGAGTACTAGAACTGTATGAGTAAATGGATGTGTTATAAAGAATTGAGGGAGTGAGTGAGAGAGTTTGGTTTTACGCCGCTTTTAGCAATATTTCAGCAATATCACGGCGGGGGACACCAGAAATGGGCTTCACACATTGTACCCATGTGGGGAATCGAACCCGGGTCTTCGGCGTGACGAGCGAACGCTTTAACAACTAGGCTACCCCACCGCCCCTTTTAAAGAATTGAACAGTCACATACACGTATACAGCCTTGGGGCCTTTTTGTTATTAAATATATTTTTGTCTGATAGATTTTAGGAATTTGAGGAGAAAATGTACTCAATCTAAACACCTGTACCAATAATATTGCAAGAGATTTGAGGTATATAGTTTGTTTAGGTTAGGTTAAATTGAATGGACGTGTGAAAAGCTTTTTGGACGTAGAAAGTGAATGTGGATGCACTGAACGAGTTGTTGAACATTTAACGTCTCTTCAGTAATGTTCAGCCTTAACTTGATGATCAGTAATAATTAAGACTATATTTACTGCAGTAATAGGAAAAGAGACATTTTGTGCATAGTGTGTCTAGTCACAATGCCCTCAACATCCGCTATGAGCACAAAACAAAACCTTTACACCAGGTAGTAGTCAAATCCTGAGTGAATCTGTTTTATCGTCACGTAGTGAGCATGGTGCAAATCTCGGATTCGAACACAGGACGAATGAATTGTCGTGTTATGCTAGTTTGAATTACTATAGAGGGGAGACAGAAAATGTTCTTTAAGAATGCACAATGCCACCATGGTAGTTTGCTTATATTGAATACAATACATTCTAGGTCTCTGTGTTTCAGTTGTAGGATCATGGCCCATGCCCCTGTATGGCAGTTTGGAGTAACGTATCTCTGGCTAGTATACCACCATGTGATAAAGTGGACGAATTGGGCCCGAATCAATATCACTGTGGGATAAATTCTAGAAACGTGGCCTAAATTTCAACATTTCTTTATCATCACTTTAAATAAGGGGGGGGGGGGGAATGATCAAAATCAATATCACTGTATGATAAATTCTAGAAGCGTGGACTAAATTTCCATATTTCTTTATGATCACATAGAATAAGGGGGCATGCTTCTGGGTCGCATCTCCACATATGGTAACTGGACGAAACATGGCCAAAATCAATATCACTTTGGGATAAATTCTAGAAACGTGGCCTAAATTTCAACATTTCTTTATGATCACTTGAAATATGGGGGCATGCTTCTGAGTCGTATCTCCCTATCTGATAGCTTGAAGAAACATGGCCCAAGCCTATCCATATAACTGTGTAGGATGTCTTGTGAAAAAATGACCTAAATCCCCACGTCTCCATAGGATAACTTGGAATAACATGGCATGACACTGGATAGTATCTCCCTATATGATAACTTGGCGGAAAATGCTCCAAGCCGTTATCTCTCTCTATGATAACGTGCAGGAACACAGTTAAATTCTACATGACAACTCATTTATATAGAACAAGTATATATGGATGACAACTTCTTTTATTCTAGAGAAGGACGTTTCGATACAGGTTCTTATATCGTTTTCAAGTATGAAAACGTTCATTCATATGTGTCTATCTGACTTCCAATTCTAAAATGCCACTCAAAGAAGTAACTCATTTATATGTCTGAGTGATAACCTACAGGAACATGGCACAGACCCAATCTCTCTCTATGATAACATGCAGGAACATAACAAACTTCTATATGATAATGTATGCACCATTATCTCGAAGAACATGGCCCAAACCCCTATCTCCCTGAGGTTCCGTTTCACGAAGAGAACGTATTGCCTTCGTAACTCCAAATGCATAGGGCTGCTTCAGTCCAAGACTTTTATCTTGCAGGAACATTTCCCATGGTCCCAGAACGCCTTACCAAGTAACTGGGAGACACAATTTACTACGTTGTAGGGGACTGTGGTCACTTTCATCAAAGGTTGTGAGGCGTAAAGGCTGGTCCTATGTGTACTTTGCCCAGTCAACGAGCATAGCTAAATGGAGACCATAATATGTTATAGAAAGCAGAAGAAAATGATATCATTCACCACAAAGTTAAATGACATTTTCCTTTGATCGTCGCTATTTAAATTGATCGACGTTCTACAACCGTTAAAATCGGTGCATATTTGGAAGTCAGGCGTTAAACTTAGCCAGCTTTGAATCATTGACTAGATCTCGCTGCAGCCCTGGTTGTGTTATGTGTGATTTAGCACTTTCACCGATTTGTGTGTAGTTGCCGCGTTAATTTATTTCATAGTAATTATCAATGCTTGTACAAGTTTGGTCGAATATCCACACAGAGATAAAGCAAATAGCGTCGATTGAAATATCAATACCATTTATTCATGTATATACAACGCTTTACTCTACGTAATTACAAAGGTGCAAGTTAAATGATGCGAAAGCATGTATGTGCACATTAACCTGAAATGACGCAATGATTGGATATCGGTGATTAAATTGATTGGTGCAGAAAGATGTTGAGAAACATGACTACGTAGAAGTAGAATTATAAAATAAGTTATATGTCACACTATGAGCTGTTGTTCATATGTTGTGCAATGAATAATGAAAATTGCTTTTCTCTCCCTTTGCCCTTTGTTCCAAATCGACCACGAGTGTCGATGACAGTAGGTTGCAACGACAACATATATCTTTGTAGACTTAAGCCCAGATACACTATGCAGGTAGGATCATTTTGGCAATGTCGAGTGAGTGAGTGAGTTGAGTTTTACGCCGCTTTTAGCATTATTTCAGCAATATCACAGCGGGGTCACCAGAAATGGGCCTCACACATTGTACCCATGTGGAGAATCGAACCCGGGTCTTCGGCGTGACGAGCGAACGCTTTAACCACTAGGCTACCCCGCCGCCACCGAGTGACGAGAATGTTTAGTTATGATCATTATGTACCGTGGTCTAGTGGATGGAGTGTCCACCAGAAAGCTGAAGATCTTTGTTTGACCCCGAAAAAACTAAATTATAAAAAGCGTTTGAAGTTCATACTTGTTGTTACCCTGGCTGGCGTTCGGCATTAGGGGATAGAACATGGTTTGTCGCTGAGGAGTATGCTGTGGCTGAGTAGGATGTCTTTGTTGAAGAAGCAGAAACAGTTCTACTGTACCTGGAATATACAACGCCATGTGGAAGTATTGTCTGGGAGTATTCTTATCCAGTACCCCTACTTGGATAACGTAGGAATCCCGTCATATATCAAATATAATTATCTCCCATTATACCTGAACACGTCCTTTGAAAAACAGGTAAGGTATTATAGTCAATTATTATAGAGGTAAAATTTTGAAAACTACAATGCTGATATTTTCCTGGTGGGCATGAGATGACGATTGTCACCAAAAGGTTATCATCAAGAATACCATCTGATGGCAGATTTCTTGGGAGCGAATCCAGATTAGAAATTAACAAAATTTAACCACAAAACCGATCACCATATGGAAAATGCCCATTGCACAATTATACATAAATATTGATACAATGTATATGCCAATGAAGAAAAATACAAGGACACTCCAATCAATATTTGACAGTGGGTTCGAATACTAGTTCGAATTCGACCTAATCATGCTTCTAGAATTGTCTGTTCTCGTAGGCTTGACTGATCTATGCCTGTATTACTTCAGTGTTTTATCTAACATCGACTTGCAACATCTTCATATGAATGAAATACTATTCCAAGAGCTTTTAAACAAAAGCATTTCAGAACTTTTTGCAAGCGAACTAAACGCTCCTGATTTATGGTACGAATATCAGGAATCATACAATATCTCAAAGACATCAGAAGAACTGGGTTCATTAAATAAACATGCACATCATATGTTTTACATCACAACAGATGTTTATTGCGAAAGATATGATTGTGTTATTCCCAAAGATAAAAGAGTACATGTAAATTCCGGAGACGATAACCGGACGATAGACACGCGTTACCCTACATATTTACAAAAATCACGAGCATGTCTGAGTGTCTTGACAGTGTTCAGACTGTGATATTTGCGTCTGACTTTCGTAACTAGCGTTCCAACAAAAATATCCCCGTGTCTAGTGTCCTTCTGTCTCTGACTCCATCGTCCGGTCGCTCTCCACACGGTGTCTCGATCCGCGTCCAGAATCAGGCGTTCCACTGCATGATAGACATGTGATAATTCGCATTTACACCTGACATTTACGAGGCTTTTTCAAAATATTGTATCTCAAACAAGTACTAGATGGCTATTGACCGCCATGTTTTCTTTGCCGGCGCGGACCTGAGAGAAGCCAAGTCCTGCGGGCATTCTGATTGGATCCATAAACAAAATCCCGTGAACACTTGGTCGTTATCAGCGACTGCCCGCGGCCCCTGGGTCTTTGGTCAGTACGGATGGACATCACTCAGAGTTTCTTTACCAACACATATTGAATCAAGAATAGACCTGCGTCGCGACGGATTTTGCTGTTTTACGCGCTATACGCTCTTCAGACTTATTTTCTATGCACACTTTTTAATACGATTTTGCGTGACAAAAGGCGCTGTACAACATACAGTCTACAGCTGGCTTAGGATGTCTAAGCATACATTATCAGGGATTACTAAATTTACCATGTAATTCAGCGAAGGCTGTATCTCTGTACTCAACAATTAGTACCATCTCCTCTGTCAGCCGTTCGGGCCATTTTAGAAAGCTTTTTGCATTAACTAAGTCCTTGAGACCAAATTTAAGCATCTCACGGATTGCATTATATGTGTCCAAACCACAACGTAACCAGGTCCTTGTTTAGGACAAAATTGCGACAAAGCTCGGATGTTTTCTGAAAATGCAAGGATGTTTGATCGTAAGTGCCCAGCGATTGAGATCACACGTTGTACATCTCTCCGGCATTTCAAGTGATACACAAGTTAAAGTTCACTTTGAAACACGTCAGCTCTACATTTCTTTCAATACCATTAACAGGTCGTACACTATTTCGCCATAAATACTGTTAAAGTAAGACGACACTGTTCTAATGTTACTGCTGGATAATTTATCATTAAATGAACTTATGCATGCCTGTTATTACGGGCCCTGGAGGACAGTGACTGATTTGGGCATCCCATCTCGTCCCGGTGGATGTGTCCTTTTCATGCTGCAATCTCCGATATATAATTTTCTGGCTTAAAAAAATGCCTTAAACACTTTTTTTCGATGACTTTAAAAATGTCGCGACTCTTGAGGCTGCACGGCTACCGCCGTCGTGATTCTTGGTCAACGTAGATAAACTGCGTTTAAATCACTACAGTATTTGCAGAGCTCTGGGTAAACCGGCCGCGAGAAGTGATTCGTCATTGGAAACAAGCAATTGATTCTTAACGAAAATCAGCTATTGTTTTTTTGTAGACGACCGTTGCGGTACAAATACATCGTTGTTGCAACAGCTGTGGCTGTTACTATATCAGCATCGGTGACGCAAACACGAACTAAATCCACAACCTTGGTTTTGCTTCTTTCCGAAGCACACGAGGAAGGGAACTTCAATTGAAGGGAAGAACACTTCCTGACAATATAAGACCTGCGAAAGGTTGTGATCCTGTTCAATTGTCCACATCGTTAATAATCATCGTTTTTCTGGTATTTGTTTTATAGAAATTGAGTTTTATGTTCTAATTGCTGTTCGTTTGTTGTTTAGCTTATGTGTGTGTAAGGTTTTTAAATCCAAATGCGCTTTTTGGCCAAGATGGTGTATTATTTAGGAAATACAAACCCGCTTCTCTCCATTGCATGCATGACACACGTCTAATACAAACGGAACCATTTCCTCAGTACTCATCCAGAGTAACATATTCGTCTAAATGATAGTTTTATATCAAGTTTCTCCCTGAAAGAGGCTTTGTTTTACTAATACGTTCCACCCTAACGGAGTTACATTCCATTGCCTAAGACCAAGTATCAAACAAACTCGAAGTATTACCTTTGCTGCAAACATAATACGTGAGGTTAATGTCCTCGCTGACTTTCTGCGTTCCGTTCACATACATTTCCTCTCTTTTATGTGGAATCCATTTTGGTGGAAAGTCATGGCTGGCGGTTCCTAGTGTTTAAAGTTTTATGTGTAATATATAGTGCTAAAATGTTGAATTTTTAGGAGTAGCCATCAGGATTTTTAAAATGACCATGACTCAGAATGATTTTTTTATCATAAAAGAATAAAATACTGTAGATAACAAAAACTCCCAGATACATGATATGCCTATCCTCCAATTAGTTCCGCCGAGTGCCAAGATGAAACATGATATTATGACCTGTGTAACATTAAATCCATTTTCGTTATTGTCAATGTCATTTTTTTATTCCATTGGTACTGAACCAACATCTGTAACTACAGATGGCGATGGGGAACCGATAACACTGTGCGATCTGTCTGTATTCTAACGGATGGTTTTGTCCAAAGCAACCACTTGACTCAGATCCACCAGAGGAGACATGATATGCAAATAGGTGGCCAATATTGAAAACATGAACCCGAATTGTGGCCGTTTAATGATGGTATTCCTCCTCGGAGAAGTGATTGACCGATTATATTATGTGTTGCACGCTGTCAGTCACACTTATCGTTAGATGCGTATTGATTACATATCTTTCTTATGCCGTTGTGATATTCCCCCTCTGAGCTCTGGCGGTATTATTTGACAGTCAAAGATGCAGTAAACCATGATAAGCTTTGAACTCGTGTCAGTCGTGTTGGGCCCCTTTAAGAGAAGCAAGGATGAAGAAGGCGCACATCTTTGACTCCATTGGCCCTATGCATTGTTCATTAGATGGGATGTTTTGCCCCAGCAGAATCATTACAGCTTTTGTCGAAAACCCGTTTGTTATTTACTACATATAAAACGAAATATTAACTGTTGTGTGGAACTTACGATTTTCACGAAGTGTTGTGGTCCCTGGAACTTTACGATTTTGTCTCGAAGTGTATGAACTTGGTCCCTGTATGTGGTCTCTCGTTCTTTATTTATTTATGTCGGGTTCGGCTGTGTCGAACTGACTGATAGCTCGAAGCAATATTGTACGGCGGGGGACCCTCGTAATCTTTATTTATTCATAGGCTACCCCACCGCCCTCGGCTGTGTCGAACTTCGGATAGCTCGAAGTATTTACATAGGTCCATTCAACTTCGACACATCGACACATCGTATTATAAGTTCCCAGGATTTCGACTTGACGTTGTTTTACTCCTGTGAGAGTAAGTAGCGTACAAATGATTCTGTTCACGATTGACAATACTATCACAAACAAAGATGTGACAGTAGATGTGACAGTAAGAGGATCCTACAACGATTAAAAAATCAGCTGTGACGGTCCCTTTTATGAGAACAAAGGATGAAATGAAACAAAGAAGCAATTAACAAAGGCGCCAAACATGTGAGGATTAGCATACGATCCCCTCTAGTGTAAAGTAACCTAAATCTCATTTGACAAAATGGGGTAAGCATATTAATCATACAGTTGGCATCTTTCTACTACCACGACCTTAACGTTCCCACTATAAATTATAAGAAACAGAAAAAATATTACCTCATTGTGTACAAGTAGATACGTTAATTATACGACAGTTTTCTTTACCCACTGAGGCTGTTAGTGTTAGTGTTCAGACGTATATTCAATATAATTTGAATGGAATTGTATTAGTTCATCACGCATGTGATTTTCTTTGCTTCTGTTCGAACTGTTTGAAACAATCATGTATAATGTAATATGGAAATGGATGCCATTTCATTGTCATTTGCCCATTAATCACAGAGTTAATCTGTCGTTTCATTACCAAAGCCATAAATACAATAACGATGGCCCCTTTAAGAAGACAAAGGGAGCGAGACTGTTCACAGGTATAGCACCGCGGCTTATAAGTAAATCAGCCGACGCTCATTTGATATGTTCGGTGGAACCAATTCGGAACTGCCGCCGGCTAATGATACACATACACCAACAAAGCGTTTCGTCCACACACACAGGCCATTTGATCATGTTGGACGAGTGTTTGGGGGTTAATTTCCAGGTAGTGATGGTCAGGTGGGCACCACGTGTCGCAGATGCTGCAGGCGAGGCTGAAGTAGCTCACACAGGAAACATGGCCGGGGATAAGGAGGCGTGACAGCAGCACATTCTGGAGAGAAGGAAATGTGTCTAACAGTTAGCTTGATTCAAGGTGATGAATAAATCAGTGTTAGTTTAATGTAGCGGATATTAGTTCAATAGATACATGAAGAAAATTAATTTTGATTTAACTGAGTTGTGACCAAGTTATTCTGACATAAAACAGAGATTACCATTCCAGAATGTGTTTAGGCTTGTATGCTCTGGCGTAAGTTATAATCTGGACACATTCAAATATAGAGATTTGAATATGTGTACACATATACAGAGGCAAGGATGACTCTTTATGTCGCTGATCTTTCCAAGGAGCTTTTATGCGGTTTTATGCTTTTGCAATATTTATACAGGTTTTGACCGCGGATGTCTTCTTCAAAGGAATTTTAGATTAGCATAATAAAACGTTCAATACGAAAATGAGTTGATCTTATGTGTAAATCTACATTTGTAACGTGACTATGTTTCATGACAAAAAGAACAATTGTTTTTCCTGTTTCTGTAAACATGTTTAGTATCGTAACATTTGAAAGAGCGAGGATCTCACTGCATAGCTGCAACATCCCCAATATCTACCCGAAAGATCTCTTACCGCATATAACCCGTCTGGTTGTAACATTTAGAGATTAGGAACATGTGTAGACCAAAAACATATTTAGGTTTCAGATGCAGAGTCTAACATATTTATGACATTTAACACATTCAGACATTTAGGTGTGAGATAAGGTATATGTTTAGCTTTTTGTTATGGATAAGGGTTTTATAACTTTTGGTAAGGGTTACGGGCATAGCAATTCTCCTCACTGCATGGCGAATGTCAAATGGACATACAGTAGAAACCAGATTCTCCATGATAGCATATGTCCACTTTCACTTACATGAAAAAGAGTTATTTGCTCCATAGTTAAGGGCTTGTTTGACTTATTGTCATCTTATGTTACTTAAAGGGACCAGGTAGAACGGTTTTATATTGAGAGGATTCTTTGACTTTCACCTTAATATGTTACTTAAAGGGACCCGTTACAACGGTTTTCTTTGTAGGATTCTCTGACTTTCACCTTAATATGTTACTTAAAGGGGCCCGTTACAACGGTTCTATCTTTGTAGGATTCTCTGACTTTCACCTTTATATGTTACTTAAAGGGGCCCGTTACAACGGTTTTATCTTTATAGGATTCTTTGACTATCACCTTAAAATGTTACTTAAAGGGGCCCGTTACAACGGTTATATTTTTGTAGGATTCTTTGACATTCACCTTTATATGTTAATTAAAGGGGCCCGTTACAACGCGTTTTATCTTTATAGGATTCTTTGACTATCACCTTGATATGTTACTTAAAGGGGCCCGTTACAACGGTTTTATAGTATCCTTATAGGTTGCTTTGACAGTAGCCTAATTCAGAATTGAAATATGATTACTATGTCGATCTTTAAAAATAGAAAAGCTTTTACACTTCAAATAAATGTTTTCAACAGAAGACGATCAAAGGACGCTACTTAGCATAGCGGAATGCAGCACCTGGACAAGCGAGCCTGTCGCAATATGGCCAAGTTTAATATTTTCAGTATTTAGCATATACGGTTTCAGTTTTCTTCTAAAAGTTGCAAAAAATTGCAAAAACATATGCCGTCCCCTACCCATTGCAGTTCAATGATGTTCTTGAACATGTTCTATTTGAATTAATGATAAACTAGCTGGAGAAAATGTACAATTCATACATAGCGTTACTATTCGAGATCCGACCAGAGCAAGACTCATTCTATATCCATCAGAATATTGGATGGTAACATTTCATCAATTCTCTAAAACACTAGTAACGTTCTAAAGAAAATAAATATATAATGATATTATCACTAAGAAGCACATGACTCTCAACAGCAGACCGACATGCTGAAAGCATCTGCCATTATTATCCTACCAACATGTAAGTGTTCATAAGCAGTTGAATTCCCAGTTCCCCGAGGAGAATGTGACCCAAGCTGCTAGTTACATAGCTAGTTTACACTGTCAGTGTGAAAACAATGTATCTACAGAAGCCATGTAATAAAGCCTGGTTATTCTTGACATGTGTAAAAACAGTCTGAGTGTTGGAGCATTCCAATTACTGTTGCATAATGCGCTCCAAGACATGAGGTTTCAGAGGGAACATTACAAAGAACACGTAAAGTACTCTGAAGGACCAAGCAGATGCGTAATGAGCTTGATGATGTATCCTATATCTGTATCTCGCTGATGTTGTAATCGGCATTGTACTCATTGTAGATTTGTTTCTCAAATACAAACATGCATGTGCAAGGCGGAATTGGAATGCTCAACACCGTTTTATCAGAAGCAGCAGCTGCTGATAAGCTGGCGTGAATCAACATTCTGACATTAAAATGCGATACTGCACGTGACAATAACACGTTAATCATCATAAAATTCAAACTTGATGTGACAGCTAATACCCAGGATCCGGTATTTCTAAATCAAGCCATTATGTTTCATGATGATGTTGTTGTTGTTGTTGTGTATTGTATTTTGGGGGTTTGTTTGTGTGTTGTTTTGAGGGGGGAATTCTTTTTAATTTTTGTTCTTTTTTTTTTAGGTGGGGGGAGGGCGCGGACTTACAGGAAAGTTGAAAGGAGGTTGGTCAGGATTACCTTTTCGCAAACACCTGGTATCATCAAGATTTTAATAATGATTCACAAACACATGCCCATGATACAGACGGAATTGTATTGCCGACCAGCAATACATTTCGTATGCATGTGGAAAGGCTGCAATTGCATCAGTTTATATTTTTAGTACATTAAAAATATAAAAAAACAAGGTGCGTTTAAGAGGTTGGGTTCAGGCACACTGAACAATATTTCAGCCATACACGGCGTGTCTGGTATATGTGGGGTGAAATCCCGAAGTGACCCCGCTTTACAAGACACAAATCAGGAATTTGTATCCATCCCGCACAACGGAACAAAGGCGCCATTGTCCTGACTCCAATAAACAGCAGCTCCATGAATTGTCTGACAAAAGTTTCAAATTAATTATTTCATTTTCAAGTGCATGGATAATATAAACAGTGCCTGAATGCGTACTCGTTTTGCTATTCGACCTCAGCGTAAACCGGCCTCTACATTGTCAGACAAACAGAAACTGCAACAAATGTGTCAAATACATAATTTGATGTTTTGCAATGCAAGGTAACTGAATGAGAAATGCTGAAACGAAACATTGGTATTTTATACATCGAAAGCTCGTTGATCTGGTTCTGGCATCTGGAGTTTCACTGGATTCGAAACTTATTAAAAGTGCAATCAAGCTGTTTCTGTTCATCCCAATAACACAACCAACCTTACCCCAACATCTGTTCATGGCGTGAATTAACGTTTACCGGCCAACGTTCAAAGACGGAGAACAATTCATTTGATGTTCTATTAGTCTAGAATAATCAAACGGACATTATTAGTGAAATCAGACAGCTTGAACCTTTTGAAAATGATCATCGGCTAGACGCTGGTTGAAACCAGTGATTGGTGAGCACAGAACAGTCATTAACCTATGTCGATTCAGTGTATTATCCTTGACTTCAGTATCACAATGTTTATTCTTGTTTCAGATTCAACACTCTTAAAACGCTTGTCATTAGAACATGTTAATTATCAAGTGATAAAGGTAAACATGTATAATTATGAAACCATACTCGTGGTTGGTTTATTGGTTTGTTGTTTAAGGCCGCATTAGCAATACATTACAATGTATTACAGCTATATGGCAGCGGTCTGTAAATAATCCAATCTGGACCAAACAAACCAGAGATTAACATCATGAGTATCGATCTACGCAGTTGGGAACCGATGACATGTGTCAACCAAGTCAGCGAACCTGACCACCCGATGCCGTTAGTCGCCTCTTACGACAAACATGGGTTCGTGAAGACCAATTCTATCTTCACGGGTTACCACACTCGTGCAAGTACGCGGTACCATGAGTGCGTGTCGTTCTCTGGGTATTGTAGACTTAAGCGTTTTGTCTGATTCAGTTGACTAATGGAGATCAGGACAACGCTGTACTTGATCTCTTTCAGTAGGAGACTGTTGTACAAATCAAAACGGGTGTGTTTTTCCATGCTGGCGCAATTTAATCAATTTAGAAACTAATTTGAAAATCGCTGACTTTTGTCGTAAAATGGCCGTCGTAAAAATCGTAACGTAAATCAATTAGAGGCTGGTGAGCCTGTATTTCACTTACACGAATCCAATTCTTCCGTGACACCCAGTTACTCACATTTCACACAAACACATGTAATATCACCTATTTTGTCTTTAAAATTCTCCACCGCAGTATTTGCCTGACTTGAACTCCAGTGTATTATGTTTTCAGGAGAACCGAAAAACAACATCTGATAAGCCTTCTCCTGCAATCTGGACAATCTCGGGCATGTGAAGAATTTACAGGCGCGATGTACATGCACGCCGACAAACTATTAGAAGATAGTAGATGCACTCGACGTTCTAACGTGTCTTGTAAACGTCATTATCTCTCCTCCCAAATCTATTATGTCGTCTATGACATTTCACATCGTTCTTCAGTCAAATCTAATGTTGAATTCCGAGGAGTTTATACATACCTTTGTGGATATAACCAAGGTTTAATAACGTGTTAGATATTTGACCGCTTGTTATAGTCGGACTCTTCTCATTGTTACATGCTTAACGTTCTGCTCTTAACTCAGTATGTCTGCATTTCATTTTTAGTATCATTTTGCTGGGTTACTCTCAAGTTTAAATAACCGCAGATAACACAGCCTGCTACAGATCCGTGGGGATCCGGGTTAGAATTGATCTTCAGCAACCCATGCTTGTTTTGAGAGGCGACTAACGAGATTGGGTAGCCAGGCTCGCTGACCTTGTTGACACATCTCAGTTGTGTAGGTCGATGCTCATGATGTTGATCACTGGATTGATCGGTCGAGACTCGATTATTTACACACCGCTGCCATATAGCTGGAATATTGATGGGTGCGACATTAAACAACCAACCAACCAACCCTACCACACTATAAAAGACGCTAACATGCAACAGAGTGTATAGATAGCATGAGAACGCTTGCCGTTTTATGGTTCTTCTGAAAACAAAACACTCTGATGTTCCAGTCGGGCAATACTGTTTTCATGTCCTTTTAAAGTCAAAATAGGACATGTTCCACATGTTTGTGTGAAATACAGTTGTGCCCCGTTTATCCGGACATGTGTGGTTTTCTTGAAATTGTCCGGATAAACGAATTTCCGGATATCTGAACCACGGTCCATGTGTAAAAAGACATACAAAGAAACGAACATACTAGACCCCAGACGTAATCATTATTGATAAGACATCAACAATACATAAAATCACATCTTGTCAAATAAAGTAGTCAAGTCAGTAACACGTGCAAACATACCTGTACATGCATCTGTCTGTTAAATGCTAGCAACCAATCACGAAACTGATTTCCGGATAAGTGAGTAATTTACAACATTGTGAATTCGTTTTGAGGAATTTTCGTTCGGAAGGCGAGATTTCCGGATATCTGAGGTTCGGAAAAACGGGGCACGACTGTATAAGTAATTAGGTTAGTCTGAAACGCTTATTGTCCTGTACTTACTTTTGAATCTTCAAGTTGATATGAACATACCTGGTGTTTGTTTCTCTTGTGATAATGCTTAGCTCCTGGACCTGAGGACACCTTGTGCGTGTTCGTGAAAAGTTTACGTGAAGTTGTCTGTGTTGATATACAAACATATATAAAAATCACGTTTGTAAGTTATCCTTACCTGTACAAACACCTGCAAATAGCACCTGTCCATTTGGCAAAACCGGGCCACAAGTCAGAAGAGGCATTTGTACTAAGGACATCATTTTTTTATGTGTTTCACGTAGCATCAAATTTTGAACACTGGTCGGTCGTTAGGGGGGAAAAACTGTAAACAAAATGATAAAGACAAAATTATCCGAATAATGTTCTTGATTCTCATTTATTGTAATTCTTATTACTAGGACTTGTGGCAGCGACCGATTAACGCATTGTACCCTTACATATACAATTTGTGTTGACATAAGGCAGTACCAAAGACATATTGTATCATTACCAATAAGTGTGTACTTATTATAACTTAGCCCTGGAAACAAATTTTATCCGTACAAACATTGTTATAGGTCTCAAACTATGAGACATGCTATCATTTAATAAACCCTCGTTTGCATTCACAAGAACACGTCTGATGCTTTCATAATCCTGCATTTTCAGAAACGTTTTTCTCACGAATCTATTCACTTACATTTATTATTCGTCTTAACTTGGAATATGATCCTAGTATCTATGTGTGGTAAGCGTTGGCTATAGATTCTTCGGTCCTTATCAGCAGTTTATGTGCTCATTACTGTTATAGCATGTAAATGTCATGACGTTAAGATATGTCTTTATCACTTCTTTTATGACTTCACTGAAGCAATCACAGTATCAAAGTGTTCTATATCATGGCACTTGACGCAGTATAACAACACATACCTCAGCATATAAGGGTTTATTGATAACAATTTCGCGCCAAATATGCTGAAATGTTTAAAGTACCAATGTGACCATATCTTCCCAGTTATATAATGCTGTATAACATAAGATGAGGTTTCTAATGAACCTCTCGTGCAAGCTGTGCAACGAACTCCGTTTATCCGGACGGGAACAAATACTGTGAACTGTAGTGTACGGAATAGCGAATCGTGAATGCATAGTTGTTTTCATAGTCCAGGCTCATCGTCATTAATCGTCCATAGGGCCTTATTTTGAGGGTTCCGGGCTAAAAGGGTTCTGGTTTCCTAACCTTGACATGTCTAATACAATTTCGACAGCCACTGCACCACGCGAAGACCCTCCTTGTGTGTTATTTCAGTGGAATCACTTCTTCTCGTGCTCCAATTAGGCATCCCTCTGATCATTCCCTCTGATATGATCAGAACTGTGCAATCCGATTGTGTTTTCTCATTCTGGGAATAGGATTTCTCTTCACCTTACTCAGCTGAGCATGAAATAGACAATTACAAACTGGAAGTTTTGTAGTGATCCTTCTGCGATTCCAGCTGGGGTGGGCATTATGAACTCATATTGTTGGGAGGAGGTGTTGACTTTAGGAAAATTGCAGACTTCAACGAGAAGCATCGTGGATCGGGTTGTTGTTTTGACATAATGTTGTAATTCTCTTATTCTATGACAGGTTGCCGGATATGGTGCTGTGGTGTTGATTAAATTCGTATGTTGTTGTGTATAATGGTGTTTGTACTATGGATGATGAACGTTAATGATTGTTTCATTATAAGGTGAGGTGAAGTGGAATTTAACGTGTGTGCGTGGGTGTCCATGCGTGTCTATGTGTTTGTGACTCCGTGTTCTTGGATCGACGTATGGCGTCTGTAGTAGCCCGGTGAATAAGGGAATACATGAAAGTACAAGTGTTCCTTTATTCTTTTCAAGATTTCTTCCTAAAGTATGTATTTTCACTGTGAGTGAAATTCTGGAAACTCTTGTACTTTCATGTGTTTCCTTTTTCGTTTCTATGAGTATAACACGCCGCACGGAACAAACCTGACGTATACTGACTCCGAACCAGTCTAACCCCATCAGGCATTGACACAACAAGTACTATCTTTCAACCTTCTTATATACTAGGCACATAAAGAAACTGTGGATACAAAAATTTAAAATCTAAATTTATCACACCTGTGTAGACACATAAGGATTTAAACTCAGAGATTAGTGACATGTATCCAACATGCATGCACGTGCCACGTTCCGTGACGTCAGTCGGTTCGTCCTTGAGACGTGCAATACGTTGTTGCACGTGCATTCCGGGAAAGAAAAACAGAGCAAATGAATGCCACACAATACTGTCACTTTGGAAAGCCCAACCCCTGCCCTTGCGATCGTTCAAAAAATTAAACGGCTATTGAAACGCATAGCTTGCCAAGGCTCACGTCTGCACAACGTCATGAGGCCATTGGGATGGTCCGTGGGGGAATGTCTCAACGACAAGTGGCTGCACATTTCCACTGCCACCGGAACACCATTTCTGCACTGGTGAGACGCTACCAGAACACAAATGACGTCATCGATCGGCCACGTTCTGGACGTCCACGTGTAACAACGCCAAGACAGGACAGATGGATAAGGGTGACCCATCTTCGCCAGAGGTTTCAGACTGCAGTGATGAATGCCCGAACCATCCCAGGACTTCGCCGTACCCACCCCAACACAGTTCGACAACGTTTACGTCATCACGGGATCAGACCACGACGTCCCGCCATACGGCCTATCCTGACACAACGTCATCGACAATCTCGCCGAATGTGGTGCCGAAATCATGTTCGCAGACCCTTGTTTTGGTGGAGAAATGTTGTTTTTAAAGATGAGTCCAGGTTTAACATTTCCCATAGTGATGGACGTCAACGTGCCTATAGACGCGTGGGAGAACGTTATGCACAGGCCTGTGTCTTGGAGAGGAATTACTTTGGTGGTGGTTCCGTGATGATTTAGGATGGAATAACAGCACGCCAAAGAACTCCTTTGGTGATTGTTCAGGGCAACTTAACTGGTGTGGGCTACAGGGATCAGATTCTTCGACCTGTGGCAATTCCTTTTCTGAAACGTCATGGCCCTGGGTTAACATTCCAACAGGACAATGCCCGCCCTCATACGGCAAGGGCTGCTATGGATTTCTTGCAACACCACAACGTTTACTTACTGCCTTGGCCTGCCAATTCACCGGATCTCTCCTCGATAGAGCATGTTTGGGACGAGATGGATCGACGTCTACGCCGTCTTCCTCATCCGCCAGATAACGTCCTTGACCTTGCAACAGAACTTGAGAGAATCTGGCGTGACATCCCACAAGCCTTCCTTGCACGTTTGATAGGCTCTATGCGTCGTCGATGCACTGTTGTTCTCAATGCCGATGGTGGACATACCCGTTATTGAGCTTGTGACATGGTCGTTTGACCCCTGTCCCGCTTGTGGACTCGTGAGTCATTGTGATTGACTTTTCAATTGAAATTCTCCCGACTTTTTATGGTCTCATGATCCCTCCATTAAACTTTATATGTACCTTTGACATTGTTATCGTACTTATCAACTGGGATAATATTTTGACAATGCACAGTTTCTTTATGTGGCTAGTATATATGACGTGGCCTGGGGATCGAATCCATCCTATCTCTGGGCAAAGGTTCCATCCACTGGACCACTCAGGCGGTCTCATCTCACGGAGATGTATCAGTCAATCATTAAAGGTAACTCTCTTAAGTTGAAGTATGCTTGTCTCGAAGTAAAAGCCTGTGCCTGTGTATTCTTTCTTAAGTTATCATTTTGCTACTGTGTCGGACCACTGATAACTCTGTGTGTTACGGTAGATTAGGCGCAATGCTGTTTGACCGGGTAATGATTGGCAGTATAAAAAAGTTGAAATCGGGCATGAAGCAAATCACTTTTGATGACAGGCTTAAGTGAAACAGAAACAGAAATACCTGGTACATGAGAAATTCTATTTCTATACTATGTTCTTGATAATAGCAGGCTTGCCCAGTAGTACCTCAGTTGTATCAGGCTTGCCCAATAATACCTCAGTTGTATCAGGCTTGCCCAGTGGTACCTCCGTTGTATCAGGCTTGCCTAGTAGTACCTCAGTTGTATCAGGCTTGCCCAGTAGTACCTCCGTTGTATCAGGCTTGCCCAGTAGTACCTCCGTTGTATCAGGCTTGCCCAGTAGTACCTCAGTTGTATCAGGCTTGCCTAGTAGTACCTCAATTGTATCAAGACGTGTACTACCTTGGGATGGTGATGGCGGACCATGGACCATAATCGGGATGAATCCAGGATTCGAACGTACTTCGCGATGCTGTCAATGTAAGAACCGCAAACTTGCATTGTTAATTATATTGCCTCAGACATGTACAACTTGGCTACCTCTGACCCATTCTGGCAACGGAACTGCCTGGGAGAGTCACTCTTATGAATTTTGCCCACTGTCCTCAAAACCTAATCTACCGCACATCGTTCAAGGATCACGTTGTTCCAGTATGACGGAATAGGTTGAACGTTTTTCTTTATACAGAATGTTTAATGATTATGTCTTAATTTCACTTTCATATTTCATGAAGTGTCCTGTGATCTTTCACTCTGCTTTGCACTTGTGATCCGAACTGTATTTTTTAACGTCATCAAATTTGAACAGGAATGGCCATCATGGACCAGCAATGCATCAGTTCTGCCCGCTATGACAATCAGTTCGGTGATACATGGGCCTAACGGAACAACAGATGCCTCTGAAGGGAACCTGAATGCTGGTGATAACACTGTAACAACCTGGCTACACCACCTTCTGCATCAAACATCGACGAAGGTGTTATAGATCGTCATGCATGGCCTATAAGATGTCCGATTTAGAGTGTCGGTACAGCTGAAGGTGACTTTTAGAGACATTTTGACAGGGATACTCCTGTCAAAGGTCTTCCAAAGTTTCATCCATAAAGCTGTTGAATCTTGGCGTAATGAACGAACGTTTACTTTCCTTCAGAGTGCTCTGTTCGGTTAAGAGGATTAAGTTTATGTCGTTACTCATGCTGTTTATTATAAGTGTCATACATTGCAGCTGAACTATCCTGAGAAACGAATTGCCCCCGTGGTCTAGTGGATAGAGTGTCTGACAATCTGTGGTTTTACGAAGAGACGTTAAAAGATGGGACTTGTTGTTACCCTGTCTTGTGTTTAACATTAAGGAGATAAAACAGGATGGGATCAAAGTGTGAGTGGATCATCCATGTTAAATTGCGGCAGGGTATACAAATGAGCTTACAGTGAGGATCTGCACATAGTGCGGCGTAAAACTAAACTCACTCATTCACTCACTCTGTCATCATGACTATTACCATAACACTAATAAACACCATAACAATCTCCGTCACAATGTATTACCTCCACCGAAACCAAACATCAAGATGGCCCAGTGGATAAAGGCGCCGCAGTCGCTATTCAAAGTTATATACCTCAGCTTGCTTCAAGGATCCGTTGACAGTGTGCTACATCCAAGATTCGATCCGATTATGTCCCGACCCGTGAAGGTCCGGGTTTGAATATTTGATCTTCAGTAACCCATGCTTGCCGTAAGAGGCGACTAACAGGATCGGGTGGTCAGGATCGCTGAATTGGTTGACACATGTCATCGGTTGCCAATTGCGCAGATCGATGCTCATGCTGTTGATCACTGGATTGCCTGGTCCAGGCTCGATTATTTACAGACCGCCGCCATATAGCTGGAATATTGCTGAGTGCGGCGTAAAACTAAACTCACTCACTCCAATTATGTCCCTTGGTATGTCTGGCCGAGACATACGCGCCTGAATTTTACCGAGGACGTCAGCATCTTTTCCAAGCGGCACCGTCCTCTCTCCCCGTGATCAGCTGACACTCCGTGTTACAACTGAAATACCGAAACAGTTCAAAGCCGCATCAACACCAGCTCACTCAGACACTTTAGAGAAATTTCAACGAAAATTGATAGGTTACTGACGAATATTGATAAATTGAGAATCGTGATGAATAACATGTATGTCCTCCCTTGTCAACTAGCTCGTTCATTTCGTCGAAGCACGGCGGTACGAAATTTTTATTCATCCATTTGTCAGACATTTAATGAAAGGTTTTAGCTTTGCCGCTCTTAATATGTACATGTGTGTCGGAACCAATGACGTACTCCTATAAGGTCACATAGACCTTCTTTTCTAGTCTTGAAATTAACATATTAACATTCATTGCCATCTCTGAAATGAATGAAATGCGTAAAGAGGCCTGCAAAGACGTTTATATACAGGCAACCATTATATGTAGCATCCAGCACGTGTCTTACTCTTATCTAATGCAAGAACATCCAGGGATCAGAAATACCTTTCCTGCATTTTCCATTGTATTTGCATTTTTAAAATCTAAATATAGAAATATGGCTTGCTTGCACCGACTTCCTTGTCAAAACAACCTGACTTTATTGTTGAAACTTTACAATACTCCTGTCAGCAAAACCATGGTTTGTTTGCTTTACCTGACAGACAACTCTGCACAAAAATATGTTTTGAAATATATTCCTACCCTGGTTGAAAAACTTAAAACAAGGATGTTCTGACTTTTAGTATGAAATGTCGTTACCAGTGTAGGTATGATCCATTGAAAAAAAAACATTTAAAATACAGTAAAACAAAGTCAGGTGGCCATTTTGCTATGCGCCCACTCGAATTCCGTCCGGTCCGGGGCAGTGGGGTAGCCTAGCGGTTAAAGCGGGTTCGAATCCCCAAATGGGTACAATGTGTGAAGCCCATTTCTGGTGTCTCCCGCCGTGATACTGCGGGAATATTGCTATACCATACTCGCTCACTCGCTCACTCACTCACTCACTCACTCAACTTACACAACGCCATTACATTAATGCAAAAGACAAACAAGCACTGACTATCCTCGGAAACATGTCACGTGAGGCTTAGAGTGAAACACCAGTGAAATGTATATGATGACACCGGGTGTTCGGGAAACAAGTTAGCAAATCTCGCCCTACCAGTGGCAAACACCATTTACATCATCTTGGCAAGAAAAACTTTTCAAAGCAGTTAAACGAAACTCTTTTTAAACGAAACAAGTCAATTGCGTGCGCTCTATCCTACCCATATTCATGAGTGGGGCAGATGATTTAAACGATATTCCCCTGTTATGTAACGGCACATATTATTATTTCAGGAACAAGGACACTGCATGGACTTGTTTGCTACATTTCAAGACACGTGATTCGTATTTTTGTGTGAACAAGGCCTCTTTCACTACATATTGTTTAATAATATAAAACACAATATTGTCAAAGTTCACTTTCAGTAAAGGCTATCTTGTTAATAAAATGGACTTGCAACATAACACTGTTACTTCTGACAAATATGAACGTTGCACTCAGTAATTCCAGCTGTATGAAGTCTGTGTCTAAATAATCGAATCTTGATAAGACAACACAGGGACTGATGTCATGAACACCGCAATGTGTGTAATCGGGATACGATGAAATGCATCAAGCAAGTCAGCGAACCTGACCTCCAAATCGAAGTCGCCTCTTACGAACAGAATGGGTCGCAGAAGATCCCTTCTAACCCCGGTCTTCCCGCGGCTTCAAAGCGTGAAAACTAAAATCGGTCTTAATTTTTTGTCTTGAAATCATTAAGCGTAAAGTTGACTATTTACTTCCATGAAATCATTTATTGTGAAGTTGACCCTTTATTTCCAGTGATTGTTTTTAGTATTCTCCATGAGCAAAAGCAAATTTTTAGAGACCTTGGAAATCGATAACTTAAGCATTATTATACATAAAACCGTGCAAAACAAAAGCTTTTAGTTGGAAGTTTCGCTCAAATTAAATAAGTAAGCATTAATGGTATAAAATCAATATGAAGTGTAGCCGTTTTGAACATGGCCGCCGTAAAGGCGTACGAAAAAATAGAAAGTTTCGTGAACATTGCGGTGTAAAAGGTTGAAATAAAACGTCAAACTGGGACACGAAAGTAATGTCAGTTGAAAAACGTCACATTTTACCCTCTCCCATAAGAGTCAATTACAACATAAGAAATAAATGGTAAGTAAAATCGTAGACCCTTATGCAACAAACCACTCAAAGTAAGCGAATAAATGCTAAAAAATGTCTTCAGTTGTCATCACGTATGTGAGTGAGTGATTTTTGTTTTACGCCGCTTTTAGAAATGTTCCAGCAATATCCACCGGAATTGGGCTTCACACAATGTACCCATGTATGGAATCGAACCCGGTGTGACGAGCGAACGCTTTAACCACTCGGCTACTCCAACACCTCATGGTTCATGGAGCACTCCGGTTATAACAACTAGGGATGCCACGATACATCGATACATCGATACATCGATGCATCGATACATTTTCTAAGACGATACAATTATCGATACATTCAAAACTGTATCGATATTTAGTTTTGAAAGTAGCGGTTTAAATATGTTTGTGTATCGTTTACATTTTGCAATTGTATCATGTCTTTGATGTATGAGACTTATAAATGATTATTTTTCATGCACAGAAATTGGAAATTAGAACTTTTTAATCTCTGAGAATAAAAAATGTTGCTCTTTTCATAGACAATTATAAAATATGAAATATTAATGTTCAAAATGTAAGTAAAATTACGCTATAATGCCGCGAAAATAGGTATTGTGATACGTATCGAATCGTGAAACTTATGTATCGTGACCTCCCTAATAACAACAGCTAAAACAACACATTCATACATGGGAAAAGGTTTTATTGATTATCGAATTTAATCATATCAGGTACACCGTTCGGCATTCAACAAATTTGCACATTAATGAACTTTAAATCTCGAAATAAGCAACTTTAACAGCAGTTGGAGCTATTACAGGCATTAATGATATGGTCATATAATATTAAAATATATTCGTTAAATTATTAGTATTCCAACGTTCATCATTTTGACATAAAATGGACGTATCTAAACTGAATACATGGTATTATGATTTGCATATTTGATAGAATCAATTTTAATTACACGAACACATTAGAAATCCTTTCACAATTACGACAATTTGATTTCGACAGCTGCACTAATTGACTCTCTTTCAACAGACTGTGGTTATCGTAAATTCGTTGGAAAACAATTCTCGAGTATGAACGTACGTGATAATATGATTCTGCCTCCGCAGCAATCTGTCACGTGCGATTCCATCGTCCATTGGGCATTTATTATGCATCATGGTATTGTTGTTAATTATTAATATGTAGCGACCGTGGGTCCTTTCATCATCTCGGAGCTTCATTCAACTCTGTTACTAGGAAACAAAGGGGGTAATTTTCTCATGTTATTGCAATCTAAAATTAACTAATATAATTTCTGACTCATTATTATTATATAACCAGAATGACAGAGTACGACGGGTTTATCTGGTAGGCAGTGTTTCCAATAATGAAGTGTTTGTTCAGTCTATCTAAAACCCGCACGGGCTCTCGGCGCAAAACAACCTTTCATGTAAAACGTATTTATCACACCCTTGGAATTTGATATTTCCAATAGTCCGTGAACTATTTCATATTCAATCCACACAATCCAAAGCAATCCAAGATTTTCGACCGTATCTTAAATTTTTCTTGGACTGTTCTTAATTAGCAATGACTTTAAGCATGGATTGTATGTTCAATGTTTGTTTCAAGACCAGTCGCTTAAAGCGATTAAGATTGTCATAAACTTAAGCTGTGATATGCGAGTTGTTCTGCCTAATGCTACGACCGCTTTGGTGAACGGGTCCTGGAATGAAAGCTTTTTTCCAGTTCTAGGCTCCCTGCAGATGCTTCCTTTTATCTTTGGATCTATCCAGATTGAACACGGGAAGGAACATGTCAGTCGAGAAGTTGTATATTTTAGTTCGCAAGTAAATAGTTCAAATTGACTGTGCCCAATTGATTACACCGTCCCTTGGACCTTACACCTTTGCACATTGCAATTATAGCGCAAAAAACACCCACCCGTCCGTTCTTTACATAGACTTCCAATAGTCGTTGCTCATTGTACACATTCCCTTTGCACAGGTTGACTCAAGTTGTGTGTAACATTTGCTGTTATTCTTATGTGTTCTGAATGTTCTTTTATGCTTTTCGTATGACCTTCGACTGCACTGATCGTTCATTTAGCCTGTCTGGGAGACAATTTTTCCGGTTACCGTGGTCTGAAGCTAACGGCGAACGTAAAACACTAGCACCAACATGACACATCGATTTAGTCCTATGACTATAGACCGCCTCCGTGGTGTAGTGGTTAGAGCGTCCGCCCGGAGTGCGGAAGGTCGCAGGTTCGATCCCCGACCGCGTCATACCAAAAGACGTTAAAATATGGTACTTGTTGGTCCCTGCCTGGCGCTCGGCATTAATGGGTACAACAAGGACTGGTCGGCTCGGAGTCAGTATAATGTGTCTGAGTGGGGTATTCATGCTTCACTGCGGCATGGTATCTCAGTGGGCTAGCACTATAAAACCAGCTTCAGTCTGGGCTAGTACAAGCAGCCGCACATACACATACACACGCATGCACGTCGTCATATGAGCGAAATATTCTCATGCACGACGTTAAACCCAATTCCACCATCACCACCTATGACTATAGTGTATACATACGATGGAATGTGATAAACAACTGTACATGGCCACAGAGTATATGACAAAAGATCAAGAGAAATTATTCCTATTGATGGAGGTGATAGCATATTCCTGTATTAATCTCTGATGAAAGATATATACAAAGCTATGGGACTAATGATTATCTTCCCATATTGCCCAGCAATACTTTATTGATTCCATAAGATGACTGTGGCATCCTGGATGTAAGATAGCCCAGCTTATGAACACTGGCGAAAGGGCAGCATTGTGGACTATACGTTGATACTATAAATCTACATTGTTTGGAGACATTTGGTATCTTAGGCTCTACATCTCGAAGTCTACACATGGAATTGGCTCAAAATATTACGGACTGAAATATTCAACTCAAAGAAGTTAATGATCAGCCGATTCTTTTATGTTTCTGTAGTCTAGGACTTAAAAGGTTATGTGGGCGACTGATATAGTTTATCTGTGGTGTGCGGTCCTGAGCATAGAGCTCAGGTGACAAATCAGTTGAATTTGAGCAACGTTGGGCGCGGAGAGTCCTTGGATGGGTGACCGTGTTCGGCAGGGAGTTTCTAGTCCTGCCCCCACTACGAAGCACCTGTGACACATGTGGCCTCACCTTAACCTTCTAACGCCCCACAGGTAGCTTGGGTTATCCGCGGTAATAATTAACTGTGTTTGCATGCGCTTTGAGCAGGCACTTGGTGTATGGAATTTATCGCTAGAGAAGTGCACATTATTATTATTATTATTATTATTATTATTATTATTATCTGTCATGGCATGAGTTAGTGAGTGAGTTTAGTTTTACGCCGCACCCAGCAATGTTCCAGCTATATGGCGTCGGTCTGTAAGTAATCGAGTCTGGACCAGACAATCCAGTGATCAACAGCATGAGCATCGATCTGCGCAATTGGGAACCGATGACATGTGTCAACCAAGTCAGCAAGCCTGACCAGTCATGGTGTGAAGTTCAGAACGTCAGGTTGTTTCTTGTCATGACAGATTAACTATCGTTTTATGAAAGACAGTGTTCCTAAATTTCATTTGTGTAATGTATATAGAACCATCCTTAGTTTGAAACAGACGAGTGCCTGATTTAAGTACTCGACAATGTGCTGATAAACATTCTTCCGGGGCCATCAACTTGAACCATATGGAAGTTCGGTTTAGCGAGGTTTCCCTGAACAGGAATCTCTCCGGATGTGGCGAACCATCAGGTCGTAATAAAGCCGGTATCCGATCCGTTAGGTTTATTTATTTGTTGTTTGACGACACACTTGGCAATAGCCTTGGTATGGAAATAGCAAGGTCTGGAACAAGCAAGCCAGTGATTGACATCATGAGTGTCGAACCAGGCATTTGGGATACGAAGACCAACCAAGTTAACGAGCATGGGCTGACCAGATAAAGGAACAAACAGTCCTGTACAAGAGACTGGGATGGTACTCTAAAAGATGTCAGGAAAAAGAGTGAAAATGTAAAGTTACCGTTTGCATCTACAGAGAGAAGAAACACCCGAACATAACTGTTTTGCTGATTTGTTTATTTTTATGTACATATAATGCAACAAGATATATTTTGGTGTCAGTTTGCATTTACTTGATCGGAGACAAACATTACCTCGAGTTCTGTCATCTAACACAACTATAGCGTCCGAGTTTTATCGTTGTAAACTCAACTGACATGTCCATCATGTGGCCCAAAATCAAATGAATAACAAAGAAACATTCTAATGATAAACAGTATAAACATCAGATATCATATCTCAGTCACGAGACGTCATCGTTGACAACTATTCATGTATATCACCGGTTGCATCGTCTATGGCAACGAAACAAACAAATATAATCTGTAAGCAAGATATCGCCATTCATCGATCTCCTTGTTATCTAAATCACCCGAACAAATACTGCCCACTACTATTAGAAGACAGATGGTGTTAATTGAATAATGATTACTTAGATAAAGTCAAACTCGTCAATAATTAAAACCGAATAATTTACATGGCAATGCTAAGGCCATAGGTGTTGATGGATATGTTTGGACACTCCATCCGCGATAACTTCCATGGTTTATCATCGACATGTAAAAAGCCAGACTAGACAGTCCTAACTGATCCCATTGTGGGTTTATCTAATCTCAAAGACTATTAACAGCGCGTCGGACGGAAAAATTTCCACCTTTGCCTACCGCCAGAACAGAGGTCTGCTGGATGTCTGGGAAAAACAGGTATCACGGCTAACAGAGATATCGGAGCTTTCTTGTTGTCTCGAACTGACAGTAAGCCGACGATATGCGAATTAGTGTAAGTCAGGTGACGGTGGTAGGTGACTGATGATAAAGCCCCAATTAGCGAGTAGACTATGCATGTTGCTAGAGAACGCAAGGTGTCTGTCTTTCAAGAACAGTTAAAGTCTCGCAGGTCATCGTATGTTTCCAGTTATTTCAGAGAATTTCAGAATAGCTGCTTCTCTGAACGTAGATTGGGCTTGTAGTAATAACAAATTGTCACTCAAGTAGGTAAATTACAAAGTCATTTTAATTATACTTCATAAACTCATTCACTCATTCTAACGTCAGAGTCGGTACCCGCATTGCATGTTTGAAAGTGGACCATTGTTCATAGCCACAAGATAGCAGCATCTTCATCCCATTTATACTTTAGTCTTATCTCCAGCTACAATCACATGGCATTTCCATTGAATACGTTCAGCACTGAATAGAACCAGATTCAATGGACCCTCGAAACGTCTTTGCAATATCCGAAAGTTCTTGAATTACATTCGCTGTATATCCGATCTTGTTAAAAGCGAAGTCGACTAACATCCTTCTAACGCACCATCATAGTCTCTCAATTTAGGAAACAGTTCTGTCGGCCATCGTTGTAAGACGGTCAACAATTATAGAACACGCAAACGACCTGACACTTCATTATAGTCATCATGACAATTTCCAGCAAATACATGCAAGCGCTAGAGAGCCCATACCACAAGGGTTAGGTTTCCAGGATGTTCCATCCATCAAGAGCTTCCCTGATATGTAGTGTAGCTTGGGTGTCAGAACTCGGAGTATATCCATTGACATTTGCTTTTTGAAAGTCTAGGGCATGTGAACCGTTGTAAATTATTATATTCCATAATGCATATAGCGTGTTTGGTACACAGCTATTGTAGAAATGAAATCAAATTGTACTTTTTATGTCTCGTCGGTATTGTAATTTCGAATCTACTCTCTACCTACTTATTTTCCCGGGTGATATTTTCACACTGTCGAAACGTAGAGATATTTTATCGTTGCCATAGCGAGAAACATATGCTACCAAAATGTTCGTATGGTGCTTAAATATTACATTAGGGTTCTCTCGATCATTGTGAGATGGACAATCGGTGTCCAGCGCTCCCCAAACAGATACACACATACGCTTATCCATAGTGTCACTTTCCCATTTTCTGGAGATTAAATATTAATGCACTTAAATTCATTCTAACGTCGAATGAAAATACAAGGGAGTGATTAATTTACAGGCCGCGAGCCGTTATTGAATTTGGGGTGAATCTATTCAATGCTTGGGGCTTTCTCCAATCAATTGGAGCTAAACTTTTCATGTGGATGTTAGCATAGGAAAGACATTTACTACTCTTTCCGTGAAACAAATTTACAAACTTGTTGACGCATGAAAATTGGAATTTATTGCTTGTGTAAAGAACATGCTCTGGGCGAGAGTTTTGATTTTTCAATCTTGTTTATGTTTCTTTTATCATAGCTGTCCGAGTTGACGGGGATATATTGGAGTTTAATAGTTTATTTAATCAATTCCTTCGATCAACTTGTCTTTATCAAATAGAGACATAAATGCGTTCAATTCAAAATTAGTTTGTCTTCTAAATTCGACCGTTCAATGTTAAAGCTGCTCGGGTTTTCATAATAGAGAGTTTCACTGAAGGGTGTACCTTCAGTCAATGATTGCTTCTATTTTGTAATGATTATCTATACCATGGTGTTCATGGTGTTCATGATCTGACAATTACATCAGTGTAAAAACACAAACAATTATCACAGGTTTCAGCTTCCTAAGTGTGAATTAGTGAGCGAATTACGTTTTACGCCGCTTTTAGCAATATTCCAGCAATATCACCGCAGCGGACACCAGAAATGGGCTTCACACATTGAATCCATGTGGGGAATCGAACCCGGGTCTTCAGCGTGACGAGCAAACGCTAATACCAATAGGCTACCCCACCACCCGCTTCCAAGGACGTTCCGTTTTCATCAACTATGAACACTATATCATTAATGAGTTTCACAACAATTAATATAATGTTTAGTAAAACACATTGATAGTTGTGAAAATGTATACTCATGGGCAAGAGTTCTTAATATGCTGTTTAAACAATATCTTTTTTTTTTTGCTGCAATGTACTTTGAAACACGTTCTATCTATTAAGAAATTGTCAGTTTGAAACAGCATTACTACATTACTACCATGACGGTGGTCGCTTGGTGTTATGGTCATTGTCCTTTTACACATCAGTAAACACTAAAGCTGAAATTAACAACATGCGAGCGATATCATCCATGTCCGATCTCTCCTCATCAAGATTTCATTTCCTAAATTAAACGTCCACATGCTTTCGACATAGTTATAATTGGGCATATTATCACCCAAAGGGAGAAACCCACAGCCGTGGCCAGTTGTGTGGCTCTGAATGTCCTTTCAATTCATGGATGTGAACGCCAGATTAAATAACAACTGCGGCGAATTTAGTGGGCAGATGTGGATTATATAAATCACACTTCAGCCCGTCCCTAGGGAACCTACCCCCAGATTCCACTAGTTTCCCCTTCCTCTGCCCCTATCAATAACAAACTAGCGGGAGAGATACATACGCCACGCAGAGCCGCACAGCTCCGCCTCACGAATCGATCGCTTCCGCGGAACTTGACGGACGGGAGCCGGCGTTTGAAATAGATACAAGGCTAACGCGCGTGTAAGCGCGCAGACTTACTGTTGTGAGAGTTAAGGGGGCCACATGTTTGTCTTTCATTTTCTGTACGATATGCCAAAGACGTAGGAGGACTATTTACAAACTCGGCTTCGTCCTCTGTTAGCATATTGCTAACCGTGGAACTATTTTGTGAAGGAAACTTTTGTCTTAATCCCCTGAAGTTTACACGAGGCCGAGCAGACGATACTAAGATGCAGAGCGAATTGATGTGAAATTTGTGACGGATTACCCTAACACCTCTCGTTATTGAAGTTATGAACAAGTCAACAAGGCGAGGCTTGAAACATGAGGGAACTTTTCCTTTTCTCCGCTTTGCTGCAATTAGGTAAGTCAATAGACGGTTATTCAATAAACTATTACCGCTTTGCTTAACCCCTTAAACGCTAACTATGGCATTGATCGTTAACATTTGTGCAGCCTTCTCGTAAAATGAAATTATAATTAATCGTGAATCGTTTTGATTCTATGTTCATCATCAATAGTTTGCAATATTCTCACGTTATAGATCTCAACTCCTATTAGCTATTACTTAAAGTAGAAATTAAATGCATTAACATTTCATGATTTTCTCCGACATTTCCAAAGGCCATTAAATAACAATGTTAATTGACAGGTGAGGAGAATAAGGATATAAAAAATCCCATAAACGTCTTCATTTTTAACATCAATTTCATGATGTAAGATTATTCCGTACACTTCCTCCATATGCCTTTGTGTTTAAGTGATATAAGGTTTAATTCCGTAACCTTGAACTTAATGGCGTGGAATATCTTCCTGACAATAATCCTGAAGACAAGTGTTATAGATTTGGACATGTTGCCATTCATTAAACCTTTACAAAATCGATATATCATACTGAAGTCTTAATACAAATGACAATTGCCCGTGCGAATGCAACTGCCAAGGCTATTAGTTCTCAAGATTGATAATATTCATCACAATCATATGGTTTGAACATCGTGGAATCCAGAAAGACGTTTCAATGGGATATTTGGGAATTTTTTCTTACAACAGATAAGACTTACTATTGAAATATAATCCAAAACTACTGAGAAATGACTGAAAACATCTTGACTGTTCTTATCATCAGACGTTATTTTCATACACGGTTAATTAGAAATGCCGATAAGACAGATTCCTGATAAAATGAAATGGACACAGAAGTATATTAATATATTGATTGCTAAAGCATTAAATTAACCGAGTTCGCTCTCCTCATGAAATAGACGTGAATGACACGATATCCAAAGTACATAAACGAGACGATGCCCACGTGTATGAAGGTTGCTGGTGTATATAACATGTTAATGCCTCAGTTACTGCAATATACATGAAACATATGCTGACATATACGCCGAAACCTGTCATTCACATGACATGTACACATGCGCATTACAGAGTGACTGCTATGAACATGACACATAGCTGCATGTATCATTAATCTTATCATTTCCATGAAATAGACGGGTTGACTGCAACGCAAGGCTACGTGTGTTTATAACATCTTCTGTATGATCGACAACCAATAGATTTGTAGAAACGTCTTACATAGATATAACTCTGTATCGATTATCGATTAATGGCCGTGTTGATCTTTACGTATAGGTGGTTTGAGGTGAAGGATTTATTCTTGCTATGGACAATTATCACCTCATATACACGTCTATATGAGCAATGTATAGGCTTTAGCACTGCATTTGTCAAATATATTGAAATTTAATTGTCTCACAGGACATACATATATGCAATACACAAAACTTTGTCGACATAGCTAATGTGAAAAACTTGTGGGAAATGTGATTTTATATCTTAAAATAAGTAACTTTTTAATATAGCGTGTGAAGTCAATTATAATCAGAGACGCAAATCTGTTAATCTGGTGACATAGCGATAGATTTAGAGAATAAAAGCTATAATCTCTCTCTCTCTCTCTCTCTCTCTCTCTTTTTATCTCTCTCTCTCTCTCTCTCTCTCTCTCTCTCGGTCTTTATCTCTCTCTCTCTCTCTCTCTCTCTCTCTCTCTCTCTCTCTCTCTCTCTCTCTCTCTCTCTCTCTCTCTCTCTCTCTCTCTCTCTCTCTCATGATATATTATAATGTAACAGACTAGAGTGTTGTGTATATAGCTTGATGAAAGACATTTCACAGAGGAAATATAACCAAAATGCCTAATAAGACATAGTTAAGTCGGGCATCCATTTCAATAAAGCGGCAATATATCATCATTTAAGCAAGGAGCGTGTAGCGCTTTATCGGTCACGTCGCATATTGTATTTCTCTTTCAAGCGTCTGGACGATCTGTTACTGGCCAGTGGTCAGCCTGTGTTCGTGACATGTAATCCTTGCTGTATTTAGCAGTATTGTTGTCCTAAGTGGACGACGGATCTTCAATTAAGTTGTCGTGCACAAGCGTGAAAAGTTCTAGTCAGCTCCGAATATATGTAATCAACGTGTCATTCAGGAACTTCTAACTTCTATACGTACAATTTTGTTCTCAGAAAGACATCAAGAACCTTTTCAGGGAGAAACCTTCCACCATTGAACTTCTGTGAATGTATGAACTTTCTGTAATTGTGTTCACTGAATATAAGAATATATTGCCTTGTAATAAAACGCATTTTTACGCAGACAAATGAGTTGGAATTCAGTCATACTCAACAAAGATGTTGTCTTTATTGTATATATTCGTATATCAATTCAACCTCAAACTGCCAAACTGCCAAATCACTAACGTCAGATGGCATTAGTGATTAAAATAGAAAAATGAAAATATATTTGCCACATTTGTCATTCAGGGTACTGTGTCACGTGACTAATACATTCTATAATGGAACTGTTAATAGCTTTACCACAAAACCGGCGACAGATTTGCCAGTGCAAAATGTCCTGTTTGTCTTTTAATTACCTATGCGATTGATTTAAAGACATCAACGTCAATATTTCAGCAGTGATATCGTGTTTAAACGAACATCCCTATTCCGACAATGCTCTGATGCTCATTTGCGTGATGTACATGGGCTCATCAAAAGACACTTAAAGTCTGTTTACCACACTCAGCCCATACTAACAAGAGCACTATGACTATCAAACGGTGAAGGTGTTCCTATGTACATACTCCACAACGCGGGGTTTCCATACCTTTCAAAACCCGAGGACTCGTGCCTCAGCTTCCGGCCATGCGAAAACAAAGATCTTCTATCAGAGAATGTTTAAGGACGCTACCTCGAAGCTTGAAATGAGGTATCTGACCTTGCTATCTCAAAATTCCTCCACTGACACAAGAATGTTTAATCTTTCCCCAAGAAAGATGTGGAAAAAAGTAGCTTAAGAGTAATATCTCTTTGTCAGTTAGATAAACATTGCTTGCTTTCAATTTACACCAAATGTTCTTCACGTGTGAGATAACCATGAGGTAATGGAACTCTTAAATGAAGGACATAGCCGTTTATAGTTTATGTAACCTAATTACAAATAAATGTTATCACATATATTGAACAGTTATGGTCAATATGCCTGAGTATGGTCTGATCAATCATGTTGACAATTCTGTATTGATTGTCAGACATGTTCATTGGTCATTAATGTCACTGTGAAAACAGACAATCAATCAATGCTGATTATTATAAGCTTGGACTGCGACTGTTATTAGCGTGCAGTGATTGCAACAATACCTTCAGAAAGACACCCGCTCAATGTTCAACAAAAGGTGTCTGGGCCGGAATTGGCAATAAACCGTTTTATGGAAACACACATAGGCAAGCTCGCAGGGGATGTAGCCATTACTCAAGCCTTCTCAAACATACAGAATGATCGCGATAAGGCTGGCATAAAATATATACTTATTGCTGCAACGATTTTGATTTTTTTAGCTCCCTGTTTAGTTAATCTGAGACATTCCAGCGTTTTAGCTCTCATACGTAAGGTGATAATTCAAATAACTACTGTATCGGGCCAAAGATAAGGGATTTTTTCTTGGCACCGGATTGCCCCAAAGAAGCAGCTCGAACTATGAAGTCAAGGTAGTAGAAAAATGTGATATCCCGATTTAGGTTCTCACTTTTCTTGCAACAAAAACTGAGTACAGAAGAAACATCGACCCCATTGCTTCGTGTTGACGCCGCTCATGCTGCGAGATGAAGGTTCAGGCACAAACGTTGGAATTAAACCAACGTTAACCTTCTACAAGCTGGGGTGAGATTCTAGATGGTATTTCAAGCAAGATTATGAATAAATGCAATATCTGCCAACCGGGATCAAAACACCTGTCTTGTGAATGAGACCACTATCTTTGGATGGGAACATCATGTGGAAAAATGAGGTATTTTTAACCTACATTAGGCCGAGAATATTCGATATCCATCCCAACATCTGTGAAAAATATATTAAGGTTGAGACTACTGTCAAGTATTGTTTTGGATTTTCAAGGCAGTTAATGCGAGTGTGAATTATTCATCGACCTGTGGCGGGTTAATATTTGTGTTGCTTGGTTCAACCGCTGCTTTAGATGGCATCATTAGTGTGATATATAACGAAGCCCTTTGGTTTTATGGGTTGTAATATGAAATATTATTATGAATTCATTAAGCTTTGATGTTGGAAAACCACTTTGGCAATGTGTTTCGTGTTCCAGTGTAGTGTTGATACGGATTTCAATGATAATGGAATGTGAGAGGCTGTTATATGGGCGAGATGTATTTCTGTTTGGTATCACATTGCCTGAGTGCAAACAATGACATCGTGTCACATGACCAATACACCTACCACGTGTTTCCCGACACCATGATATGCCAGCCCGTTCGACAAAGATCATTGGTACCAGAGTGTATGACAATGTATGTAATTGTTTAAGTTGATCACGAAACACTCTCTTATCTAAAAGCAATATGTTTCAATCTTAAGAAGCATTATCGTTTTAACACAATTACGCACCTGTTGTTTGGGTAGAATTGTAGAAATGTGCTCCTGGTATTTCTAATGTTTTGCTCGTTAGCGTTAGACCAGATTGGTTCTCGTTTTGTTTTGACTGAGGCTGATGTGACTGATGGAGGCTGCTCCAGTGATGAATAGGTTTCATCAATAGCGAGATGCTCTGTAGACAGGCTTCATACTTCCTCGCATGCCGGTGAGGACTTCATACATTGGTATATTTGTACAAACGCATATCGGACGTCTCCTGAAACAAAGGGAAAGGATTAACCAAGGATGAGACCTCTCCCTCCCCTCTCTCTCTCTCTCTCTTTCTCTCTCTCTTTCGCACCTCTATCTTTATGTATCTCGCTCTATCTGTCTATCTCTCTCTCGCTCTCTCTTTCTCTCTCTCTCTCTCTCGATCGCTCGCTCTATCTCTTTCTCTCTCTCTCACTCTCTCGCTCTCTCACTATCTCTCTCTCTTTCTCTCTCTCTCTCTCTCTATCTGTCTGTCTCTTTCTCGCCGTTGTTTGCCCTTATCAATCAATCTATTCCCCGTCTAATTCCCACTTACATTTACAATATGTCATCCCCTCTTTGCACCAATTTCATCCACCATGTTCAGTGATAATGTCAACTAGACAACTAACTCCCAAGATATACACACACAGGGACAATAAGCTTGTATCACCCAGCCATCCCGACGTTAACGATCTCTAGAGGTGTACACTCAGTGTACGGGGACTCAGTGAGGTATATGCCTCCACAACGTACAACAACGAGACATAATAGGGGCACTGACTGTAACGGTACATAGCGTACCCACGTGGATGCTGTAACAAGTGAACGCTGAAGCCGATATGTCACACATCTACCTCTGAGACTTACCTCGTCAAATGAGTCTAGACTGCAATTGGTGTTATATGTCTGAGCATAGAAGCAGTCCTAGATGAAGGATGAGTAATGTTCAACAATGAGCACCAAACACTATAGGACTCTGATTGATGAGGTACAGAGAGCAGATATCTTATTACAGACGGAATATTGACAAAGCTACCTCTATACTATATATGAGTGAGTGCAGTTTTACGCCCCTTTTAGCAATATTCCAGCAATATCACAGCGGGGAAAACCAGAAATGGGCTTCTCACATTGAACCCATGCGAGGAATCGAACCCGGGTCTTCAGCGTCACGAGCGGATGCTTTAACCATGAGGCTACCCCATCCCCCCTGTACTATATGTGGACATGTTGTTAATTTATAATAAATGATAACGGTAAAAAACATTTTGTATTTTGCGTCTCCTTGACAAACCCATTCGGACATCTGTTAAAATGCTGACAAATGTATAGAAATGTGTTTCTTCCACAGCTGCTGAAACCACAGGCCCTCCCTTCAAAATTACGCAAGCACAATATGGATAATATTTACTTTTTTCATAACTTGGAACATCTTAAACATTTTATTGTTGACATCAAGTCGGAAGCAGCACGTTGCCAAAGAAATCTTCAACAAATAGCAAATACGTCCCCTGGTTCTTCAAAACAACTGACTGATGTCAAAGGCACACCTGCCAAGAGAGTTGTATGTTAATCTTTGATTGTGTTTGATGAGATCCCGGGACGAACATTCCTTCCTTGTTGTAATACATTCTCCAAACCGCCTCCCACAAAATTCACATCGCCACGTTTGCAGGAATGGAAACAGATTGATTTAAATTAGGCGTTTTAAACCTTGGCAACGATTACAAAATCGTATCTGTCTTGGCGTAATTACAAATCGACAACGTGCAATTGTTTCAGCATCATGTAGGTGTTCTTAAAGAGACGATGACGGAGAAAGTGTCCGAAAGAATTAGAAGTAATCGAAGCAACATTCTATGGGTTCAGGTTCCCCATGCAGTTCAAAGCTCGTATTACAGTAATGTGGGCAATAAAAACGCTCCCAAATAGCTGGCCTTTTTCCATTAGACGCCATTCCGCTCGCAGTCAAACCGCGTATTGTTTAAATGTTTAAGTACTTGAGAGCAGGTTTCTTACAATAAATATTGTCTTGTTTGGCTTGCTGTAGCGTCAGTCTAAAGGCACTTAATCTATGGATATTTCTGTTGAAACAATTTGTCCTCTTCTCAGCGTACGGACTTTAAACTCGGAACTACCTTTATGTTGGGCGACAGAGTATCGCCTGGTCACTTGACAAACCGTTTGTGTGGATAAACAGCTAGCTGGTACACACAGCGTTCAACAACTAAAGTCTATGTAAACTAGTTATTGGTCGTTAGTGTTCTAAGTGTTCTAGTCCGTCTCACAGTCCCTGAACCACATTATTTTCCCTACTGCCTAGCCCTCCCTGCAATACTAAAACCCTAAATGAAGCATGTCTAGATTCCCTCAGAATTTCCAATCTGACTCGGGTTCCTTTTCAATGTAAATGGGTTTATTTGTTATTATCAAAATTATATATATTCAGAGACTAAGAGTTAGTCTATAAGTGTTCCAACAAGCCACACAGATGGACTTACCCCTTCTGTATAAGTTAAAACCGTTACAAAATGAGTAAATGTCACGAGAAGTGATTAAACAGTATAAGCACAGTTTCGATATTTACAGAACGTCAATTGTAATGTCAATTACATTATATTGCAATACAATTATAAAATCATGTTCTCATGTTCTCGCTTTGAAGGATGTTGTTTTTCATTTTCTACATCTCCTAATGTTTAACGACGCTGAAAGTAAATAGTCGCCTCCATCATTCATTCGATGATAAGATCACCTGCCGTAAACCGGCGGTAAAGCGGTTTGTACCTCTGAGTCAACAAGCTGAGGTTTATGGCAAGCTCGCTGACATCTTCAACAGACGCTTAGCACAGACTTGCTTATGTATTTAGTAGTTAAATCCCAAACGTTTCGTTATACTACAAATGTCTTTTGATTGTTTAGGTGCCTTGGTATTGCATGTACGTGTTCCTTTCAGCTGTAGTCGATTTAGTTCGCCGTCGATTGCAGATGCTGACGTGTCGTGGAGTAGGTGTAGCATCAGTTAGAGCGGCCCAGAGATACAGAGGTAGGAAGACCTAGTAGTGCTACTGCTGCTGCTAAGACTATTAGTATACTTAGTGCCAGACTGGCAGTAGATTTATGTGCTAGTTGTTTAACGCTGCAATAAGCAATGTACCACGTATGTGACGGCAGACTGAAACTAATCGAGTCTGGACCAGACAATCAAGTGACTGACAACATAAGCATGGGTCTTCAAATTGGCATACAATGACATGCTTAATGAAGTCATCAAGCTTGACCTCACGATCCGGTATGACGCCTCTTACCACAAGTAATCGATGTTGAAGACCAATTCTAACATTAGTAGTAGTAGCAGCAGTAGTAGAAGCAGCAGCAGAAGTATATAGTAGTAGGGGTGATGGTGGTATTTGTAGCAGCATTAGCAGCAGTGTGGTAATAGTAGTAGTAGTAGTAGTAGTAGTTATAGTAGGATCGATGGTAGTAGTATCAGCAGTAGTAGTAGTAGTAGTAGCAGAAGTAGTAGTAGGGGTGACGGTAGTAGCAGTAGTAGTAGTAGTAGTAGTAGTAGTAGCAGTAGTGGTGGTGGTGGTGGTGTTATTTTTGTTGGAAGTAGTAGTACAATATACATGTATACCCCAGCTTCAAGTGTTGCTAATGTCACCATCATCAAAGACGTAATGTGTGTGTGTGGCTGTACCCGGTCCATATTAACTAGAGAAGTATTGTCGTTGGTCATTCAACAAAATAAAAAGAATACAAAACCCTCACCATGGTCTAAAGAAATCTCTTCACAAAGGAAGTCAAATTCCCGAGCCTGTATTACCCAAAATGTTCATAACGTGAAGTAACACGCACTTACACCTCCACCGAGGAAACCCAATATCCTAATATACCTTCCTGGAGTGATGTTGTTTGACAGGTCAAGATGTTAACAATTATCCCCCGTTTAAACCAATTGGGGAGGGAACCTGATGTCAAATGTAGCCGACAACTCTCACTGCTACGTTTGGTGGTAAATCATTTGTCTGTTTGGTACAATGAATGAACGCACATGGGTATTGTTTATTTGGAGATACTTCAAACGACATGGCTATCGCCGAGTAAACAAACTAAATGACATTAAAGGCCCATACAAATGAACCTAACCTTAACCGAACGAACGGATGTAGCTTGAAAGGTATCAACTCGTCTATCACGATGAATTTCAGCGAATAGTGTTTCTTCAACATGCTACATTTTATTCAAAGGGTAATATGGTTTGTTCATCTGTAACCTGCTTGTAAAACATATCAGTCTTTCCACCCCTTTAACTGAATATCAGTTATATGGACACATGTTCATTTGGTAGAATAACATGAAAATGCGTACAGATATCTTGTTAGCTTTTGTGCCTACTGGTACAAATGTCAGAATGATCAATTTGTTATATTGCCATATAATATTTGTTCTCTGCTTCAGGCAATGTCGCTTCATGGTGTTTGTGTTTGTATAAGCTTAAATAAATACTCTGTTCATACGATAAACCTGGTTGCGATCAGAGATCATTATTTTTCAATTAGATTAGCGGAAAATTGATTAAATGGTTAGGAATTACGTTGTTGTCTAAAGAGACTTTCCAAAGAAAACAATCAAAAGCATTTCTAAAAGTAATAACGCTTCTTCCCCGTTTCACGTCTTCCGCTGACTTTAGTATATTATTTCGATGTTCATATTGGCCTCAGTAGTTAGAAGAGCTTTGATAAAGTATTTTCATTTCGTTTTATAAAAAGTTAAAATGAACCTGTGATAATCCCAGTATAGCTCACATCTGGCACAATTCCCAGGAATGGGTTTACGTCATTCAGACAACGTATGGCGTTGAATTAACGCTCTAACGTTCCAACGATGCTTCCAAAATGGCCTTGGAAAGCATATGCATCGTGTTAAACAACACCAGCTCCATCCAATTTCATGTGTTGCAAGACTTTTTAGATAATGCTCCATATTATATTTATGCTTCTTTTCCGATATTACCTTGGTTAAATTGCACTCAGTAACGTGTAACTGCCGCATGTGGTTTGAAATCTGGTATACGCTGTGATGTCTACCATGCCGTCACCAGTTGTATGCAGGCTGTCTATAGCTCACCCAAGATGATATCAACACAGTGTACATGTCACCCCCTAGTGTTATACAGTGCTGTGCCTGTACTCCCTCCCAGCATGGGTGTCTCTACCATCACCAGTAGCAGATAAGCAGAGACGATGTCCATATCACCCAGTTTGACCATGTCCTTGGTACATTGCCGTCAATCAAAAGCCACCGTGGCGACTCACAGGGGGTTGATTGGAGACTAGGATCCCGTAATGAATGAAAATTAACTGCCATGTAGATTCGAATTGATTATTTTATTGGTTGATTGGATTAGATACTTGGAATTTGGAGTATTAAGCTTTCATGATGAAAGGGAATTTGGAATTAGCTCTGGGAAAGTTAGGGTACTTGTTGAAAGTTTGATAGAAAATGATAGACGCTGGCACAGTATCCCGTCTCCCGTAAATCATTAGGTAACCGCAAACAACCGACATATTCTTCTCTCAATTCAAAAGGAAAGATAAATACATTATTATTAACGAACCCTTTAAACTGTTGAAGATAAATGCGTTCATGAACCTAGAATGAATCACCGTGCATTTTGTATTACTGTTTAAATGTTAAAATATTAAAATGTATATTAATATTGAAGCGTCATATAACATATTCAACTGTAAAATCCCACTGATACAGTACAGTGCATTTGTATTGTCCTTATAAGACATTATTCCCTATTCTATATTACAACGTCCAAGTTATGGTCCTTATACTAAGCTATAGAGTCCACTGTAAATTCCCTATTTTACAGTATAGTGTCCTGTGTAAGGCCCTTATTCTAAGCTATAGTGTCCTCTGTAAATTCCCTATTTTACAGTATAGTGTCCTCTGTACGGCCCTTATACTAAGTGATAGTGTACTCGGTAAATTCCCTGTTTGACAATATAGTGTCCTACGTAAGGCCCTTATACTAAGTGATAGTGTCCTATTTAAATTCCCTATTTGACAGTATAGTGTCCTATGTAAGGTCCTTATTCTAAGCTATAGGGTCCTCTGAAAATTATATATGTTACAGTATAGTGTCATTCCAATGATCCTTCTCATAGATTCTGGCGTTCTCTGTAATCCCCGGTAATACAGTAGAGTGCGCTATAGATTTCTCTGTAAATTCCCTATGTAAGATCATAGTGACATTGTTCCTGTAACGCGAGGCAAAGGTGGCCCAGTGGTAAAGGTGACACATTTCGCTGTGTGGAGCTGCTTCCTCTGGGAGCGCCAGAGCCATGACTGGTTTGAGTCCCTCTTTCGCCCGGTATTTTTTCTAGTGTATCAGCTTCATAAAACTCTGAGAAATTTTGTTCAAAAGCAGCGTTAAACCCAAATCACTCACTCATTCACTCCCTTCAATACGTATAAGGTTCCAAGATGTCAAATGCACAACCCAACCTGAGGACCATTTCGACTTGTCCTTCTTTAACCTTTCAGAACGCAAGACCACCACGACCCACAAATAATATTATTTAGCCCGATTTCCTCCAGTTGAAAAGAAGACGTTTTCTGTCTAGAGAATCGGTGAATGGGCCAATCACTTTAGAATGACCTAATTTACGCCAATCTAATTGTGCAGTGACAGTGCTCTCCTAAAGCGTGATGAGCGCTTGTGACGGATCTCCACTGGCAACGTAACGATGTAGAAACGTTCACAGGGGTCACCCTCCCCATCACACTACTAGTCGAATAACGTTCCTAATTTTATCACACCCTGAGATTGTTTCTCATAGAGGCTTGATATACTACGTGTTATCTGCCATATTCCAACTCTGACTGATGCCATTACTAAATTTGCGCAGCCGCAACGTATAAGTGATAATTGCTGGGATTGCAGCCAAGTCCCAGTTTTCGAATTTGACACTAGAACGATTTCGAAAGCTCCGATAGACAAAACTGAAGATAAGATGGTGTACGGTAATGATCAAGGCCACAGACATGCCAAATTACTGCAGACACGTTGTACTCCTGCTGAAGTAGGCGTTGTATCATGTGACCAACGAATAGACTAAATTCACTCACATGACTCCGTTGGGAGGGGTTACGCAGGATGTTGAGCTAGAGCGAGAGACATAATTTAATTGAGATGGGATGTACGAGTAATATAATAGCCAAAGCTGGATAATCGTTATCTTAAACGTACAAAATATGTTCACGGTTGGGTACATTCCGATTGTTATCTCATTCGGAGCTTCCATAATGATCACCGTCATACTCGGGCCCGCTGAGGTCTGGCGTCAGTTATACTAGGCCATCGTATTTAAGTCAGATATAACACTTCCGGGTTGTTCATAATGACTGAAATGTGACTCTTCATCACCCTGGCTCCAGCGTAGGTGGCGTTATCAACATAAGTGACTGTTTCGATCTCACTTTCATTCCGCCATGTTTAAATATAAAATTTGGAATCGTACTATGGAACGAAACACAGGACTGACGATGAGAGATGAGATGAGAGACAGTTGGCTTTCATTTCCACTGCCAAACATTACAAGCAGCAGTTCTGGTCTCCATCTCCGAATGATTATTGATGGAAACCGTCTCATCCTCTCGCTCTTTGTAGTTACAGTACACATCAACGATGACGCCACATACAGTCTCAACTGTACTGGAGTAACGTCCCTTTAACCCGTCTCGTATATAATGCACCTCAACGGGGTTTCTATTCCTGACAGTAAAAGAACCATTTGGGAATGGTTCCAGGAACTGATGTAGTCAGTACTGACTGAATGCAACATATTTTCTATAATTCTTCAAGTTCAATATACCCGAAATCTATAAGCCAACTGCCTCATTGATATTACAGTATATTAATGCTACTTGAATTATTTTCAGGAACTGTTAATGATTTGTGTGAAAATATGATATAAGCGTTAACCTCGCTGCGATCAGAGGTTGAGGACGGTTCTGCTTGATGGCGATATTCCATTCAGGACAGAAGGACTGTTATAGTTATAGTCGCTTTGTGGTCTACCAATGTGTGATCAACCGGTTCTATTCACCACCGGTTGCAGATGCGTCTTAGAACTCGGGGAATACTTGTATCCTCGGATAAGGATGCATTGTGAAGACCAAAACCATATGGGAATTGCAGATTGGTTCACTTCATTATCAAATGTGCTCCAGATGTACTGACTTCATTAAGGCATGTTCTGGAAGCGGAAATTGGCGATTGTGCTTTAAATTCCGTGTTCTTTTGACTGGAAACAGGAATTGGGCCGCGAAACGGACATAAGGTGTTATCAAACAGTCGTGGCGTTCAGTTTAGTGAGAAACCTGCTGATACTGATTAAGATGTCTCTCATCTTACAAGCCTAACACACCTTATTCCACTCAAACGTTGGTCCATTCTACATAAGCTTATCATTCAATTTACCCAATATATTATTCAAGTGACTGCAATAGAAAAAATAAAGATCAAAGGCGACATAGATAATTGATGACAATCGTACATTTTCTCTTATTTGAAGAAAGCTGCAAGTAAACCGCTCACGTTCGGATCACCAAGTGGTACTAAGTACCGCGTTGCCCTTGTTGATTCAGTTGATGGGTCGACTGGACTTGGCTGGGTTTCGTCTGGCAGGGTCCTCAGACTCCATGTTACAATGTCCGAGTAGGTGAAGTGGTTTTACCTCTGTCTAGCGCAGTCTCTGTCATCCCACAAAGAAAGTGGAGTAAATTAAGTCGCGGACACTATCAATCTGAATCCAAGTTCATCAATTAGTCCATTGGCTTGCCATCACAACTCTGTCAGCCTTGTTTACATAGTCCGCAGTTTGTGCCACTTAATGAGCTTCCGGGTAGGCGATCTGATTTGTACGGGGATCGAGATCGATTGTTAAAATGGGAGCGAGCCGGTTTGATAATTTGTTTTCCGTGAGAGACGGGAGACCTCCGTGTTGAATCGTATTGACTTATCCTGTGCTTAAGACATCAGAGAGAATCCTACTTACACAAAGAACCACCAACCACGCTGCACGGCTCTGCTTACGGTAATGCACGTGCATTCGCGTCACGGAGATTATACATGTGACAAGTGACATCTTTTGAGAACTACGGGTCAACTGGAGTTGAAAGATGACGATGTTATTCATCTGGTGATGTTGGTTAGATCCGGAGGCTGAGGACGCCAAGATCAGTTTACATCAGTCGACATGCATGGTTGGTGGATAAACACATGTTCTATCTGCGGTTTGACATAAGGCTTTTCTGACCGGAAAGTATTGACACATGTTGGTTATGTCTGTTAAGGATGGAATTAAGTTGACGGGTTACTTCCGCATCTGCGATGACAAAGCCCGAACCCTCCAGCGTTCCGACTACAGAGGGAATCTGTCACATTTACATGTTATGTCAATAAACATTAAAAGAATTATTCGACGAGTTGATGGGATACATTTGTGCGTTGTACAGTAAATCTGATATCAAATGAATGCAAATATCCATCTTGCCCACAAGGCGAAAGTTTTTCAAGGACATTAATATATTATCTCTCACACAAACATATAGTCTCTGAAATATAGTTGTGTATTAAGTGGAATAATTCAATTCCATGACGGGACGCTTGAGTATTCAAGAACCCTTAAATATCTCTACTTCAGTAGCTGATAGGGGACGTAGAAAGGTTGCTAAAGCTGAGGAGATGTGAGTAGAATGGTGGGAATCTTATAAAATAATGTAAACTACGGTTTACCACTAACTTTAGTTCCTTATAACCGTGGGACGGTCGGGTAGCCCAGTGGTTAAAGCGTTCGCTCATCACGCCAAAGACCTAGGTACAATGTGTGGCCCATTTCTGGTGTCCCCCACCGTGATGGAATATTGCGAGTACCTAAGGGAGGCAACTGTGCACAGCGAATGTATATGTCTGGGCCACCCATTTCATGTGGCAAGACTATTGTACAACTTCCTCACAGGGGTGGTCGGGTAGCTTAGTGGTTAAAGCGTCCGCATGTCACGCTGAATACCGGGGTTCGATTCCCCACATGAGTACAATGCGTGAAGTCCATTTGTAGTGTCCCCCGTCGTGATATTGCTAAAAGCGGCGTAAAACCATACTCACTCACTCAACTTCCCCACAGTACAACGGGTCAGACTGAAATGAAAGTCACTGTGCACCAAAAAAGACTCAAATGAAACCCACTGACAAACTAACCAATACAATCTGGAGTTCGAACCGACGGTTACTGACACATCTACTTTATTGTGTAAATAAATACATTTGTTATATAGGCATAGTTTTTTTCTTTTCTTTTTTTACTTTCTTTTTTTTTTTTTTTTGGGGTGGCGGTTAATTAATGCAACACTGCATCTAATGGCGTCATGGAAAAAAAACTAGGTCTCTACTTCATAATAACAGCAACAGTGTTATAATAACAATAAAAACATTGATCACACAATTTGAAAAACTATTCTCGCGCTGGATGTATGTCATCACGACTAATGCCCTAAGCTATCCGTCTGCGCATGTCTGTGGCAAAGAGACCGCGACTGTCTCGCTGCATATCCTAGCTTCATAAACAGAAATATAACTTCACATATGGCTACCATGTCTTATTTAACAAGGGCGCAGATCAAAATCTGTTTATTCAATTTCTTAACTTGTTTTCATAATGTATAAATTCAGTTTGAACGAGATCGTAACAATTATGCCTTTATGAAAGAGGTCGTGTTTGTTATCAATGTTAAAATCTGTTGTTATGGACTGGTTTTGAAGTTGGGCGAGTTCTATTTGATATAGTGTCTTGTAATACCAATCAGTGACTCAGTATGGGTGTTTTCTTTTGTCAAACACAAACTCCGCCAGCTGGAGACAGAATTTCCGAGTCAACGGTTGGACACTGATCAGAGAAAGGTTTTGTTACTGAGACTCAAACAGTGTGCATAGTTTTATTTCCAGTTAGTTATCGAATCAGAAACAGTTATCGATTATTTAACTTAATTATCTCAGTGTCAACATTTGATAATCATGTTTGTTTTGTTAAAGTTTCGTTTATAGTGTCAAAATTCGATTACAAACAATCTATTTCCCATTAAAACTGGCAAGAGGCCATCAAGACAGAGATGACCTCACATATAGCTTTTTAATGCCACGCATCCTTCCAATCTATAGCGCTCAGTCTAGAAGATGTTGGCTGTAGAGGAAATAGTCTTTCAAAATCAGTAACAACACTTTGTTATTTGTAATATTTGACATTCATGTACTTTATGCTATGTGTTACTCAGAACAATCCGGCAACGCGAGTTTGTAACATCTGTAGTAATTTAATTTTAATTCTAAACCAACCAGATGGGATTGCTACGTACAATGTATGTTCAAATTACCATTTGAGAAAAACATCCTTGACAACACAGAAGAATATATTTTGCATTTTAAGATTTCACAGACTTCACATAGGTATTGAAACAAAAATTGAACTGAAACAAAACTGAATGTATATTACATATTCTCAAAGTATCACAATTTAAATAAACTTTGAATATATAACGTCAACGCCCGTGAAAAAGTAGCCTCTTTTATCTGCTGAAACATATCCCGTTGTTTATAAAAAGCAACATTGTGATTAAAATAGATGCACTTACATTTCAAACATTGAAATAAGAATGATGTATTGGCTAAATTACAAGATTCGACTATTGCCATCTTGCCGTGTTCTGAACGAAGAGATAGCTTTAGCCCTGAGTGCCCCTCCCCAGCACTTGAGTCGCACCCCCGGGGAGTCGCGGTGAGGGGCAGGGTCTCGCGTGGTATTTACTTTACTATGTCAGGGTGAACAGATGGGCCGTGTTATGACAAATATTAGGGACGTTTGATAAGAAAATATTTTGACAAAGTTGATAAACGCCCAGCAATATACACTTCAAAATGTCTGAGAATCTAATCAAATCTGACGAGTTTAAGGAGAAAGGTGTAATTGATATGAACACTTAAGAAAATAGACGGCTGACGAAGTACGTGATAATGTTTGCCTTAATGTAAAAGATAGCATGTAATTACACTACTATCTAGTTTACATTTTATATTTGTATTGGTTGAAAAAAACGTTTGTTTTAATGTAAGACCGCATCGCTGCAATATTCCAAATAGACTGAAACACACAGCTTTTTTGTAGAGTTACGACACACAGCGTAACTTTAGTGGAAAGAGGATTATTAAAATTGTGCCTGATTTTTTGTCATTTTTTTAATCAACATTCATTCTTCGCATAGTTAAGCAGGAATGTTATGTCTGATTGTAAAACTACAGGCTTATTCCTTTTATTAACACACGATAAGATAGGAAATAAACATATGTGTAAAATACCTACTGCATTATCACAGGGGGTGATTAGACATCTGCGGGGAAATACAAAGAGTGGGATTTGAAAATTAAGGCAGCCTTAAAGGAAAGCACTGGATGTTATTAAAGGAACATGTTCTCTGACTGGGGCAGGAAATGAGCTTGGCAAGCGTGACCTCTCTGCCTTGGATGTCTAATATGTTTATGCTAGCTTCAGCGTAAATGTTGTCTCAGCACATATTTGCTATTGGGTTAACGCCGATTTTTACACAAGATTAAAGTCAACCATATTGATTTTTAAAGTCACTCGGGAACAAATTAATTAAAAAGTGAACTTCGACAGAGGTAGCCCCCAGGCAACATCCACTAATTTCCGTATTTTCTTCATTCCAACTTTTAGTTGTTGGAATTCACCATTTCTGCATTCCACTTTCGGTGACTTGCACAGTCCGTATTTGTCATACGATACGCAGTCCGATACCGTCTGTCATGCCAATAGTTCCTCCGCCCATATTTCATGTACAAGTTTACGAACCGTCAAAATAAACTTTGAAATATTTAGCCTAATTTGTTATTCCAAGATGGCGTCAGGATATGACCTTGCACGACAGGTAGACGTATCAACCAAAGCGTCTAATTGTTGTTTATGGATAAATATTGTGAAGTTAGACTCCCAGCTAACCTAGCTCATTACAGTGTAACTTTATTCTTCTCGTTACATTGAAATGTAAACCTGTTCTGCGTTTGGGGGTTGGTTTATTTGTTGACAATTTGTTATCGAGGTTAAAGTTTACACAGGCATCTGTAGCCATGATTTAAGTGTTTAATCTTTCGAGAGTGAACTTCAAACTTGCCCCTATCCTTTGATACCTTGATACTGTAACATGCCACCTGAAAACAAATTCCGAATTCGTGTTAGGGTCTTGCACAAGCTTTTGATTCTACCCTACGTATTTGATATTCCGCTCGAACGATAAGGCAGATGCATAGTGTAGGAATATATTCCGGACAGTGAATTGATTTCCAACACCACAACGTGATACATCGGCTAGAAACTTTGAGATTAGATATATCATCTGACAAGTCATATGGGCATTTATTCATCATGGGAATTGCAAATTTCAGTGTTATTGAAAAAAATCCATCTTAATATCATTATAAATGGATTTTTCTATAAGAATGAACACATTTGTACAGCAATTTCGTCTAAATCAATCAAAGAATTCAACTGCAAACACGCTCACTGTCGCAACTAGAAGACGTTCACAACAAAGATGAAGTCGCCATCGTTAATCACAACGCTCATTGCCATTTAGAAGCGCGGGAGGGTGGAAGCCTGCCAAGGGAAGTAGAGGTCCACAATGGTCCTTGTGTGGCTTAAGAGGCGTGTCTCACCATGGCCCCTGGTCATTTGTCAACCGCACATCTCTCTAGGGTAAAGTCTCGATACTAGGAAACCAACAGGTCACTCACATATGTCATCCCTGGGGTCCCCCTTGGCATTTGTAGTTCTGTTCCCCTTCACATCATCCTCCGCCCCAGGGAGATGAGAGACTTGACTTAGACAAACCCTATCATTTCACTGAGAAATGTCCTTTCTTCACCTCTTAACGCTGCGTTGATTGTGAAACGGGCGTTATTTTGCGTGGCGTTTTTGAATGTTTTATGTTTTAAGCATTTCTGTTTTTCCCTGTTGAAATTTATATTATTTGATCTTCTCTTACGTCTCCCTGAAGGTTTCAATTCATTACCAATTATTATCAAGAAAACATTCTGGAGGATACACTTCACATCAGGTATCTGTTCAACACAAAAAACAACAACTTTTTTGGAAATTTGAAATAGCCTTCATGATTTTTTTTACTTTAGATGTGTGTTTTTCAAGCAGTACATTCAAGCTTATTAAGTTATGACTTGACGGCCAATCAATGAAAAATCTCCATGGAAATAAACTCGTCGAAATATGTTTTTTTTCCGTAAAACCTGCAATGGAAATCAAAAGATCAATTAACTACATGTACAAAAAGCTTGACATAACGTTGTGAATAAAAGAACTGTAAGTACCTTTTACCCTTAAAGTTTTTGCTATCATTTCTTTTGAGGCTCGGAATGAGCTGCGGACTGTGTATGCACTGTTTCATGTGTGTGCCCCGTTTCATGTGTGTGTCCTGTTTTATGTGTGTGCCCTGTTCTATGTGTGTGCCCTGTTTCATGTATCCATTATCCATATGAATATTTGGCAGTGCCTGATAATCTGGTTAAGACTGAGCCATAGAACCTCCCACCTGTACAGGGGTAGCCTAGTGGTTAAAGCGTTCGCTCGTCACGCCGAACAACCGGGTTCGATTCCCCACATGTGTACAATGTGCGATGCCCATTTCTGGTGTCCCCGCCGTGATATTCCTGGAATATTGCTAAAAGCGGCGTAAAACTAAACTCAGTCACTCACTCACTCTTACATCTACCTTTGCAACGCCCCTGTGGATGGAAGCTTACTATTAAGTAAGGATGACCATCTGGTCCTGAGTGTGGACACACTCTGAACCTGGGGAAATCTAAACTTGCTTCGTTTAGGGCTTTAGCATTGCAGGGAGTGCTGGGCATTTGGGGAAAATACTATGGGTTCAGGGACTGTGAGACAGACTAAGTTGACACAGGCCAATGTATTATAAATAAACTGGGAAAAAACAATCGGAAGCCTTTTCGGTATACGAGGAAGTATTTAAGCTTGCATCACAAACTTTTTGTGTTCCTTTCAAACTGATATAAATGGACCAGATATCTAATGGACAATGATAGGTACATGTATTGGCGCAATAGAGCTCCGATAGTTGTATAACACTTGATTGTTCCCGTTCAGATTTTCGATTTTACCTGATTTCTAACTGTAATTCAGGGATAATGTGTAAGTGTACAATGCCCAGTGTGCACCGGTGTTCTAAGGATCGGTGTAGAGGTACAACCCCTGTAGACAATACATGTCAGCACCAAATTTACAATAACCGAAAGGCTGTTAAAATTCACACTGCTTCGATGACAGAAACTCGTTTTCAAATATTTATCACTTTTAGCATTTGAGTTATTATTAAATAAAGTGAATATTTGTTTCATGGTAACATTAGCCTTTGCTTCCTGTGTTAATGGATAATTCCTGATCCAGTACATGAAAGAAAATCCGCCGATACATGTTTGGATAAGCTGACGGTGTCATCTAGAAGTTACATTTAATTTGACACTGCCCATATTTCACATTCTTTAATATTGCAATGTGTCACAGTGAATATTATACTGTTGTACATATGATGCTCATGGTTTAATCTTTCTCATCTATGTCGGTGCTGAATATTAAAGAAAAGTATTTTAGTCATTCATATTTCGGAATAGAGTAAGTGTCGGGTATACCACACGTATGTGCAGAGATAAACAACTTATATTGCTCAAATGACAAATATAGCCTCCGTATTTAACCTCAGAGATGTCCTTCTTACTTGTTTAAGAGATCCTTTTATTTTACTTCTACCTCACTTAAGACGCACTTTAACCGCACTTAAGAGGGCAGTTTGCCTTACTTAAGCTGTCCTTCTACTTTACTTAAGATGTGATTTTCCCTGAAGTATTTTCCCTTACTTATGATGCCCTACCGTACTTATGGTATCCTTCTACTTCAGCTGACAATAATACGTCTTTACTCGTATTCTAGAGAATTCTAGTTTAACCCTTACAGCAATGCGCAATATGAATCCTTAGATATAGATATAGTGACGTAAAAAGTCACCATTATCTCGCAGCTCCACATCATTTTATCCATAAAACGTGTCATGTATTCATGTTCGTCCAACTTCTAAATGCCTCTCAAGAACGACAACATAGGTCGTTTGACAACATAAATGTATCTGCGACAGAAAACAAAGAATGGTTCCAAGTATGCTGGAGAAAATATTTACCGAAGCAGTTTTGATTCTTCCGACACTTTAAACATCTACTCACTCAAGTTTAATCATCTCTATCCATCTAGCAGCAGGCTGTTATCCCGATTACATGGAGACAGTGTCTAAGTTACGCACAAAACACTGATTTGAGTGTCTACATCTAGAATGGCCATGAAGTGTTGTCCCACATATATTCACTCCGTCAAGTTATAACTCGTGTGGTGTTGATTGTGAATGTCACCTATCTTACTGTCCTGTCTGTTACCTGGGGGCGGTGGGGTATCCTAGTGGTTAAAGCGTTCGCCACTCACGCCGAAGACCCGGTTCGATTCCCCACATGGGTACAATGTGTGAAGCACATTCTTGGTTTCACCAGTCGTGATATTGCTGAAATATTGCTAAAAGCGGCTTAAAACTAAACTCACTCACTCATAATCCCATAATCTGCAGTTATAACTCTTCAGTTCTCCATAGTATACACCCAGGAAGCTGGGTTTACCCATTAAAAGGGTACCAAGCGCTTACGTTGTACTATAAAGTATTCTGCATAGTCTTGGGTTTGGTTAGACAAGAAACCAGACAACAGGGTCACGGGGCTCTTTTCCCTTTTCGAAGAGCAACGGCCCAGTCAAGACCTAGAAAACGGCAGCACTAGAAACCCATAAATCACGCTTCTGATGAATGTGCCTGTTGGTTGATAGGTGTATGTATGAAAATGGTATACATCCTGTTCCACCGTTCCCTCAACGCCGGTCAACATAGCGGCAACTCATTTACATGTCATCATCGCCGACCATGACCTCAACGTCTACGTTCACCGTGCCTTTCATTCCCACGCCTTGCGAGGACACTTAATGACCACCATGCGCTTTAAATCGTCTTTGCTGAAAACCTTGTAAATAGATGAAAACACGTGCCGAAAGATTAGAAGAAAAATCAGCCGAAGAACGGAACACTGCGTTATTACCGAGAGAGCCGTCTTGATGTTCCATTGTCACTTCATAAACGAAGCATAACATGCCTTCATTTTCTACTACAAACAGTGATGCGTTTGGTAGAAGATTTCAGAATCCTATTCTTCTTTAATGGGGCTTGAAGGGGTGAATCCGAACACAAATCCAGAAGTCGATGACTGATCGGATCGAAGATGTTTGTGAGTGTGAACAAACCTGTTTTATTTGACAAAAGGTGTGTTTGTGTAAGCGATAATGCAGCAGTGGTATATTTAGACTCCAAACATGAAAAGGAATACCATAACTACACAAGTTCAATTATTTAGCACAATTATCCCTTCACCTACGAAGAGGAGATCTAGCATCCCTTTCGGTGCTCAGATATCGATTTTATAAACCAGCAATTATTGTCTTTGCACGCAAACGTTTGGAAAAACGGCGCATATCGTTTCAATTGAGCCAAAGAAACTAAGAGAAATCTTCACATCAAAGCTGCCGTAATTATGCTAATTACTGAGGCTATCTGGGAGATTGGCTTGGATTGTCTTAAAATGCCCCAAGCTGCCCAAACCGACTGTTGCAATTACAGTGATTAGCGCTAGACAGAGTGCCAGAATCAGACAAACATTAGCCCGGAGTGGGGAGTTATTATGTGATGGGAGCGGCGGAGGTCTGGGGGTCGGGGAATGAGGGGGGTACCGCAAGATACGGGGTGATGTATTAACTTACACATGCCTATGGTATCGTTGGCAGGGTGAGGGTGTGTACCTGGACAGGTTATATATGTAGTTACTGATTGACTCGTGGAAAGTACGTGTCACCAGTGAATGAGTGAGTGAGTTTAGCTTTACGCCACTTTTAGCAATATTCCAGCAATATCACGGCTGTAAAAATCTTTATAAATGTTAATCGTGCTTGAGACTTAATGTCAACTCTATAATAATCAGTGTCAGATCTCTGGAACCATTTCCACAGGCCGAAATAGGCACCATCGGGATGGCAGCTATATGAATGGACATCACATGGGGAGGATCCACCCACTCAAAGACAGCAAAGTCCAGCACGTATTTGCTTACTGGCATTTTGTCATCAGTGATTTTCAAAGCTTCATTAATGTAATGTTCACCGCTCGTTTACCCTTTGGAGTGTGTTTCGATAGATAATCATGACTCTTAATCTCTGGCGCTAGTTTTTTATGTCCTGTCTCGTACAGCTGTTAGTGCCAAAGTAATCAAGGCTTCATCTAACTTATAGATAATATTGTTTTTTTTAAAACAACAACCGAATGTAATCATATCATTCAGAAGGCCTGAGGTCAGGTCCAATCGTGCCATGAAATGTTCATAAATATTGATTCACACAGGCCTAGTTACTACATATGTGCTGATTCCAAAACGATTTGTTGTAATAATTATACTTAATAGTTTCTGGGATCAATTAAAGATCTATCAATGTTCTACGGTAATCAGTACAGATGATTCCAATTGTTGAACCTGTCCAACGTCCAGACAACCGGCCTCCTTTGCTGTTTCAGACTATCTTAAGAGTCTTGACCATTGTCAATACCGTGACATGTACTCTATCAAAGTGGTTCAGCGTCGGTTATCTAAGATAATTGCACTATTTGTGAATTTCGTCTCAACAGAACCATCAGTTAAGACACATCAATCACGACTCCCATCACGCATTTTTCCAATGTAAATAATTCTGGTCCTAATTAAGAACACGAATTGGCCGGGTCTGTTGAATCCGGAAGCTATACTGGAAACATACATGTTCGTATTTAGATATATTGTATATATGTTCATGTTCTCATTTGAACGTCTTCACCATCGTATTGTTTCCCTAAACGCGAGTGAGTGAGTTTTAGTTTTACGCCGCTGTTAGCAATATTCCACCAATATCAAGGCGGGGAACACCAGAAATGGGCATCACACATTGTACCCATGTGGGGAATCGAACCTGGGTCTTCCGCGTGACGAACGAATGCTTGAACCACTAGGCTTCCTCGCCGCTCCCCTAAACAATTCAATTCACCAGTTACGTAATACTCAAAAGAAACTACCTACTCTCCTTGTTTATGACTACTCTACATACATTTCAAGCCATTGGGTATGTAGTTTGTTTGTTAAGTAGTATGTAAGGTAATCTATACTTTGGTATGAGAAGGACGTAACAAAAGACGGCCTTTCTGGATTCATAATGCTATACGAAAAATAAGAATTCTTGCAACGAGCAAGGTGAATAGTTCGATTTCGATTACTTCATGAGCTTTTGTTTATCAATCACTATTAAATGATAGCAGAAAATAATTACCCATCACGAACACACGCAAAGGCACGTCAACTTCTGTAATTGTAAGAAGGGATAGGTAACTGTAGTGAACACATGTCGACTGGTACGCGATGTTATGGCTCTTCAGCTATTGTACCATATGTCCATGGGCAGGGACACAGTACAAGTGGGGTCATACAGCCATCGCAATTGCATGGTGCAGTTATCTTGTGCACAATGAGAAATAGCATCTGTGACCCAGTCTTCCAAGGTATCCCATTTGCTCTGCATAGTGGCATCCCCCATGTAGTGTCAACATCATTTTGCGATCGTGGGTTCGGATTCGAGATCTGTCCTCACTCACGCACGCACTCACGCGCTCAAGGTGAGAGTTGCAAAACTTACTAGAATCTCAGAAAGAATGTCTACAAGCCTCCTGTATAAACATGTAATCTTGTACGTGTTTTATGCCGCGTTTGATCGACAGACGTTCGAACAATGGCAATGACTCAAGCTATTAAGTATTTACATCTTACGAAACGTCTTTCGGATTTTCACTTGAAAATGAGAAATGCTGTTTTTTTCAAAATATCTCATACGTCTCCATACGAACATACTTTAAACAAGATCATGATAAATTTTCCACCCTTTTGATCAAACTATCTATATTGTATCCAACGGCCACGCCATGATTTCTTTTTCCACTGGCTAACAATCTACAGCTTTTCTTCACAAAGGATTCTGATTGATGTTAAGAAGTTCTTAATCTTAACCAAGCCTAAATAAAGTCTTTATTATGATTTAATGCCCCATATGGCCAAAAGATCTCCAAGCAGTCCTGGCGTTTTTCAACTCAGACTAATGGCTCGTGAAGGACTTCTTGAATCCACGATGAATGGTAGGGAAATCTCCTGAACCGAACCGAAGAGGACTTCGTGCATTGATTTCATAATTTAATAGTCTGTTATCATTTCATAATCTGATATGGTGACTATTAGGGCGTCAATATGATTGAGAGAGTATGGGCTGACATTTTCTGGGTCGCCCGCCCTTGCTCGTCCAAGGCATAACGACAGTAATTGCTACCCAGATGCCGGGACGACCTACATAGGAACGCTTTGCTTTAATTAGAACTAATTGATTTGTTAGACAACGTTGCAAATTTCCTTTCGTTTTTGAGTAAACCCATATGACTCAAAATTAGAGGCATTATTGATGAAGAAATGATTTACTCTTTGCGATGTAATTTATTCAATTAATGGATCACCTAGGTGGAACTGCATGTAATTAGTTCGATTCAAGCATGCCACGGCTTTGATTTCATTACGAATGAAAATTATTTGAGTATTGATAAAACGGTGTTATGTTTGTCTGACTGTTTGCCTTACCAATTAACAATTAAAACATTTTACGCCGGGACACGTCTTTTCGTTCCCATGTTGGTGTTACAGCGCCGGCTAAAGTATTTTTAAGTACAATTTTGTCCATTATACATGATCTATAGGAAGACAACGACTGTCGGATAATAAACTCGTAATATTAAACGTCAGTTTCATGGAGTAATTATATTACACAGATGATACCCAATTATCTTTCAGATATTTAAAAAGCATCGTTAAGATTTGCGAAACACATAAAGATCTCGCATGGAAAAATTCCGCTACATTAATCAAATCAAAACCAAGTGTCTTCGATGATTTAAACAGTTCCCAATGCTTGGTCGACGGTTGCAAAGTTGTTACATTCGGCGCCGCTGGTCTCTGGCTTGCAACAGAAGAACCTCTATCTTCCACTAATTGTGGGATCCTTTCTCAAGGGAAATCACTTCCTCTGAGTTAGAATGGGGCAGGTGGCATCGAGTGAATTAATCATACAGACGGTCTTCAAGTCGAGGAGAGAGAAGGAAGGAGTAACGGGTGCTCCCATCGCTGGTCAGACGGGTGAGGTCGAGCCAGGACCTTGTCAGAGAAAGGGTTAACGCGGAAGTCTTTCGTGTCTGGAATGGAGTCTGTCACTCATGCGAGGAGGCTTTAGCTATGCATTGACCAGATGACAACTGAGTGATACACAGAAGACAAACAATTAATGGGAATAGCATGTACCATAGTGTTAAATACGTGTACTTGTCCGTCAAAGCTGACGTTGTACAACGTCCAAGGGATCCACGTTCGGAACCAGAGACATAGACTTTTTTACAACGAAATGGCTGCCTCCTACTTCAAAAGACATCATAACTGAGGACAATTATGTCTTGTCATTATATGCAGCCAGGAGGAAGATCATATGATATTAATGATTGTAAATCAATCGGGTTAATGTCTCAGATCAAAGGGTTGAACAGGAAATTCATCGCCTGTATCATGTATATGTTGAAATACACGGTGGTTTCCTTCTTGAACACAGGCTTAGTCATACAAGATATGATTCGACACTGTCTTCATAACAAACAGGGTCACCTTACTGTATGGTTCCGGGAACTCAGGCGGGGCACTAACAAAGGGAATGTGTGGAACAGATGAACCTTTAGAACTGTTTGCCATATAGTTCATGTTGACTTTGAACTTTCAGTGTTTGAAGTTCTGAGTTTTCATCATCCTTCTGTGGACCATATTGCACCTTAACAAACATGGTGCCTGGAGTGTTGACATTCGGTGCTAACATGCAGTTTTCTCTCGCAACGATATGGTTTTCGTCGTGACGGGGTGTCTGTTAAATACAATTTTGAGGATACGGCGGGGCGATGATAACTGGTTGGAGAGAGGAAGTGTTTTGAGGTTGTTTTAGATATGTGGCATTCGCTTCAGAATGTCATCGTTATTGTCGAAAGGTTTGAGTAAAAACACCTGCAACTTGTGTTGTCGTAAATGGATGTATGATGGACCCACTAACAGTTTTACTGATGTATTTTGCCAATACACCAACGGCACCTCTACCATCCCTACCTAACTCACCCCGCTCCACTCTCATCCCACTCGACCAATACCACCCTCACAATGATTAGACAATTTAAGGTATTAACACCGCGCCAAGCCATCAGTTTTGATGAGCGTCTTGAACAGTCTTAATGAGCGCATCCTTACTTCAAATGTTCTTAATCTTCTCTGGCACACTCCCGAACAAAGTCTTGGCTGAAAAAAAACACAACGTCGACATGATGGTCTGTTTATCAACAATTAGTTTTCGTACCATGTCGTTCCTTGCCATTTTGAAGCAGAGCACCCATCCCTTGGAAATATGAATGCGTGTTTGAAAAAAAACCTATAATGTTAGAACACTTGAGAGTCTCATTGACTGTCATCATAAACCCCCATGAATCCAACAGTTAACCTCATGTCCGTACGTCTCAGTACATCATTACAAGTATTCAACCAAACCCAAATTAAAGACATTATAAAGGCCCATGAATGGGTAATCGTACAGCTATGGCGCCGAATAGTAGGTAATTAGTAGAACAGGGTCGTCGTATGATTCGTCGCTTCTGTTTCAACATACATGCAATTATTACCCATAATGTATAATTGTATTCCCTGCACAGTCTTATTTCTAGAAGCATCTGTAACTGGCTACTGAATAACCCCTGCATTTGTCGCAATAAGATCATTACATTTCGATTATGCCAACAGCCAGCGCAGCGGGCGAGACAGCTTTAAGTAAATATGATTTCAAGTATCTCATCGGAGACAATCAAGACTCTCTGTTGCCGAAAGAAGGGACCCGTCTTTTTATAACAAACCAACATGGCAGCACCGGGCACGGACTTGTCGTCACGTGACTAAAAAATACGTTTACACTGGGAACAGAAAAAAGATTAATTAGATTTCTTCTCCCTCTGGCTTAATTTGAAATTGTATGCCCGGCGGGCCATCAATGGCTTATAGAAATAAATGTGATTTTTTAAATCTTGTAAGAAAGCCAAAGAAAAGATGCTTCCCAATATTCTGAACTGAATCGGATACATGGTAATATACATCGATAGAAATTAAATTCAAAGGTGAAAGTGGATGTTTGATGTGTAATTGAATTGTGAGTAATTATTACTATCAGTGTTACTGGGACCTTGTGTCAGTCGATGGTATCGGGAGAAACCAGCTTAAGTTGCAGTCTGTCTTGTAATTTGACCAGTTTCAGGCCTTTTTTACCTTGATTTCCATCCATTTGGGTTATAGGACACTGACTTATTAAACCAACCTTTCTTTCACCGATACGGAAATATTGTGAAAGACATGATGGTATATCGATCATGTTTTGAAGATGAGTTAAAAGAAAAGAACAGTAAAATCAATGGTTCTCTTCATCGCAAAAATACGCAAAGTCGTAAGGTTGTCATTAGTTTAGGAACTCAGCGATCGAGCATGCATACCAGCCACTCATGATAATATTGAAGGAGACTTGTGTGCCGTTGTACAAAGCAACCTTTAGCGCTACGCCAGTCGTAAGTCTATGTTATGGTATGGGAGTTACGATCACCTTAGCGCTGAGGTCGCATTGTACAACGGAGCCTTGGGGCTCCTTTCACGAAGCAACCTTTACTAAGGTTAACCTTAACTCCCATTCTTTAAAATTGCACTAAGGTTACCAAACCTAGCATTGAAGGAGGGTTCTGAAAGCATTCACCATCATGGCAGTTTTACCCAGCTCATTCCAATTGTTACCAGTTGATACGTCACAGAAACAGACATTGGACGACATATTGCATTTATTTATCTTTGGCCGACTTTTCGTGTTATATTAAAACGATTTGTACAAAGAAATCAGTAACGGTTTCAGTCCCCACAGATAACAGATGAATGAGTCCGAATTAGACCTCAGCACATGTTATCAGGTTATCTTCAACAACCAAAATAAAATCCAACGAATTTGACTCATCAATTATCTTCTGAAATTGACCTTCACCTTTGCACTTGTTAGCTTGACGCAACAGGTGTCGAAAGTCTCTAAGTGTGTGACGCTGCGATGAGGCCACGTGTGACCTCACCCCGCGGAATTAAGGTTGGTTCAAAGACTAACCAATTAGTCCGTCCTTTTTTAGGCAATCCTTGCGTCCAGTGTATGTATATTTAATAGTTTACCGTCTGTCGATACAGGCAAACGCTTGCCCAATAGACCCGCACATACGCCTTTTAACCATCGGACGTAACGGAGGCTTAGGCCTCTTTCTTGAAGTGGTGGTGTATTTGTGTGGCCCTGGTGTGATTTGATAATGCACTTGTACACGCTGGGGCAAGGAATTGTTATTAGGTGAGAATATTAACTGAGTATTCACTACATGAAGTACCTGTAGGCGACACAATCATGTCCGGCATCATGACTTCTGTCTCAGTTATAATTGCATCAGAAATAACTTCACGAACAGGAATCATCTCTATGTGAAACATTCATGAGAAGTCCACATGACATGTCTCTACGTTTGTTTGGGCAGGAAATAACTGTTAGAGGTTCAGTGGGCTTCAGTGAAGCCCTGTTAACTCGAAGCCATTGAAGCTACGGGGTTTTTTTAAGTTCGAGACACACGGAGCGATATCTCATTTGCGTTTGTGATTTCGACAGTACCATAAAGTTGAATGATAGGAATCGAGCTGATCAATTGTCATCTTTTGTAATTGCCATTAAAACGCCCCTCTTATAAGTGTTCAACTTTCTGATGCAGCTTTCTACTTGGTCAGGACATTTAATTTATGTTCTGGGTAGTTGGATGAAGGTTTATGGTTTCACACAAATATACGCCTGTTGGGGACAGTTCCCAAAGTATAATAAACATATTGTTTAGGACATTCTAAACTAAAACATAAAATGAATGCTTTGCATTTCACCTTTTCAGCAAGGGTTATGACAGCTATTTAAAAGGTCATGGGGAAGGTTAACCCAGTTTCTGATAAGCATTAGGGAAGATAGACATATTTCATCATCAAAAACCTTTGACCACCCTCTAATGAAACAAAAAACATCTATAACGCGAAGTAAATAATTTAACTCACTAATTCTTTTGAAACCTATCAAAGAGGACCGAGATAGTTCATGTGTCGTTTCTAGAGGTACCATCATCTTTGACTTCAACACGCAAGATGCTGGACAAACTATCATGAGTTTATACATCCAGGCAAAACAACATCAAAACACAGTTAAGCCAGTTGCCCGTAGCCAGTCTGCATCTTTATGCCGGGGATCCTTACAATATACTTATTTATGAGTACAGCATCGCTGGATGTCTTGAGGTTGTCTGCTGATATCTTCGTTTGCTCACTGTGCAACGCCAGCTGTTATTTATCGGACGGCCGTGTTTTGTATCAATCCCTTTGGTAACGAGCGATGCAGCTGAGAATCATAGAGTGATATTGTCAAAGATACTCTGTCTTATGCCAAATGATTTAATGGCAAGTTGCTCACTGATCATGGCACAGTTTATTAACCCTTAATGGCAATGGCAGTGGCATCAGTAAATTGTGTTCTCGTGTGACGTCATGGAAGTAACGCCATTCATCATCAATGAGTGGAATAGACAGTTACCTCCCTTTCAACTATAAAATAATGTATAGAAATTATTACATTTTCTTCAAAGGGAAGTATCAAAATGTTTTAATATACTTGATACTTAAATGTACTCATGGCGAATGGTTTATGAGAGTAACTAGCGCAAAAGGTAGTTTATGAGTTATGAGTTTATTTTCGTCACATCCTGTATCTGCTTCGTGTGGGCGGGGATCCCGGAGTATACATGTTTTAGATGTGTACCTCTTTGGTGAAACTCGCCCGCAGGTATGGTGTTGACAAACCTAGGAACATACTCTTGGCGAATCTGCTAGCGCAACAAACAGGAAACATGCTTTTTCGATGGTAGACTGACTTAAAGTTATATTTATACAACTATTCGTTTGTTTTTAAAAATATGGTTGGTCATTACACCCCAATGGTCGTCCACATCTGATAAATCTGTTTATCAGATTATCATCCTAGTGGAGTATTTCTGACGTTTTAGCTCAAATGCTTATGTATAAATTTGCCTGAGTCAGTATTTATAACGCAAATGTATACTTAGAAGGCCATCCTTCATGAATAGTGACTCCATAATGAGTGTGTTTTGGAGTGTTTCTTTCACGATCTCGCGCCTGTATTGTGCGTATCTCATTTCCATTTGGGACCAACCCGTCAAGGTCCAGGTTAGAATGAACCTTTAGAAGCCCATGCTTGTCGTAAGAGGCGACTAACAGGATCGGGTGGTCAGGCTCGCTGGCTTGGTTGACACATGTCATCGTATCCCAATTGCGCAGATCGATGCTCATGTTGTTGATCGCTGGTCCAGATCGCCGCCATATAGCTGGAATATTGCTGAGTACGGCACAAAACTACACTCACTCACTCACTCACTCACTCACTCACTCACTCACTCACTCACTCACTCACTCACTCACTCACTCACTCACACTCACTCACTCACTCACTCACTCACTCACTCACTCACTCACTCACTCACTCACTCACTCACTCACTCACTCACTCACTCACTCCCATTGGGACCCGTGAAGATCCGTGTTAGATTCAGCACCATGCTTGTGGGAGGTGACTAACAGGGTGGGGTTGCCAGATTCGTTGACTTGGTTGATGAATGTCATCATTTCCCAATTGCAGGAGAGATGTTCATGTCAATCACTAGATTGTCTGGTTCAGATTCATTTTTTACAGACCGCTGTCATATGGCTGGAACATGGGTGAGTGCGGAGTTAAACAAACATTGCAATCTGGATTGGGTTAGTCTTGCTAAACAAGGCGGCAGCTCGACACAACGCAAAAGCGGGTTCGAATTCAAACACTATGTGAAACTTTTATCATTCCTTGTGGTGTGTTAGATTTGTGATCAAAACGTCCGCTCGTCACGGTGGAGACCCGGGTTCGATGGCTACAATGTGTGAAACCAGTTTGTGTTGTCCCCGCCTTGACATTGCTTAAATATTCCTGAAAGCGGCGACAGACCATTCTCAATTAGTCACTCACTCATGCAATGATACTGAGGAAATATTGCACGCTGTGTAAGATCTTCCACTTGCTCCTCAGGAGAACACTAATGAATACGGTAGAATACAGTGAAACCGCAAGCACAACGTAACAACTCCCATATTGAATCTAAAATGTTCTCAACCTCAGAAAGAACAAATGGCTTCTCACAGAGATATCCGCAAAGGGAGTAAATCTTCCTTTGAGATGTGTTACTCTATTTCGTTTCCACGGCATCTAACTACAGTCGTTATGAGGGAATACAGAGAGGCTGAGAATGGTGATTTCTATTCATGTGCCAGAATATCAAATGTTCCTCAAGCACTGCCTGGTCCCTCTATGGGCCTACCCGCCCAGACTGAACGCTCGAGTGGAAGACAAATCAATGTTATTTGTGAGTAATACAATAAATCAGTATGTTTGGCAAATTACCCACGCCTCTGTAATGATAAAGCTAACACCTTAGAAGTTGAGAGGCAGCTTTTTCGATCACGAAACCAAGACATAATTATTTGACAGGTTCCCATTGATAATATAGAGCCGTTATCGATCGTCCGCAATACTGATGACATAATGGAATTGCTCAAGAAACAAATGAGGAGTATTCGATTGTTCTTTCGTCTTGATGCATTGCCTTAGAGAAGAGCTCACCCTATTGTAAAACTTACCCAATCAGGCAGCTAAACGACCAGTGGCCGTCATTGTTTATTCATACATTCTGCTAACATGTCGCAGATGCTGACATGTGGGTATTTGATAAATGACAAATTATTACACGATTTCTCCAAATTAATCAAAATAATCTTGTGAAGGAATATCAGTTTTCCTCGACTTTACCCGTGAGATGTGACAGCTGTTCCCAGATTTCAGCTGTTTTGTTAACAACTGCACGAACAGGGAAACCAAAGATTAGGTTATTGCCTTCATAAATACTGGCAACAGTAGCACTTGGATGACTTAAAGTAGAATTTTAGTTGTGTGTTCATTAATTTTATGAGGTTAGCATTTGTTCTATTGACAGAGATGTTTACCTCAGTGTTAGGGACATGTTGCATGATGACTGGTTGATAAGGTAAACCTGGCCAGTCAGATATTGTATTGCGGTTATTTATTATATATATTCTTTGAAATACTATTTGGTGTTCTCCACTGAAGTGGATATCAATATAATTTATGAGGAGGAATTCCACCGGTGCTCTACTGTACATATGCATGATCGAGTGTGGTTTTACGCCGCTCTTAGCAATACTCCAACAATATCACGACGGGGGACATCAGAAAAGATCTTCACACATTGTATCCATGTGGGGAATCGAACCAGGGCCTTCGGCGTGACTAGCGAAAGCTTTAACCGCTATCCTACCTCACCGCCTTCGTATGATATGCATACCAGATACAAATGTTAATTCTTTGGCGTAGGGTACACTCCAAGAAAACTATAGTCTATCCATCTTGACAATACTGTCAACTAGAAGTATGTATTACTCGCCCTTATTGGGTATGTTGAAAGATTAAGGAGTGGATTTACAGAAATAATTATGAAATTTGTATATAATGTTTGAAGCACGGGCATGGAAGTAACACTGACAGGATTGATGACACTCGAATGTTCTTTTTTGCGCTACATACAGGAAACTAAAGGCTACAATAAACTCAAAATGTCAACTAATTTTAGTTCGTCATAACCGTAGTTGGTCTTAGCATTTCGACTTGAATATATACATAGTTCGATACATCCGCCAGTTCGTTATAAACTTAGTTTACTGTATTTACGATACAATAAGTATATTACTACATATATTGCTATATTTTCATCATCATATTTCTTTTCCTCATTCCTAAGTGTCTTTTGATATGTATCATACAGAATATAAGGGACATCAAATACAAGAGTTTAATAACACAGATATCCCATGATCTCACCGGGAACTAAAGACCTTGTATGGTTCTTGTCAACTTAAATTACTGCTTGACGTGTATGCAGGTAGACCTAACACAGTACATTACCGAGTAGGGTAAACATTGCTTATACCGTGTTGAGATAATGCTTCATTTCCAACAAGTGTGCCTGGAAGCTGACGAGATATTGATTACAATCATGGCTCATCACCAATCCCCTTTGTAGAATCGAGCATCAGACAGTAACCTTTCAGAACAAAGGTTCCCCCCAGTAATTAAGTTTGTATTATGTCCATACCAGTGTATGATTCAAAGCACGACCTCAGAGCTTCAACTGGGAGTGGGTAATCTACCCAATTTTACAATCCATTTCACTGTATCACTTACTTCCAATGCTCCGTCCTCAAGCCATTTGCCAACCAACTGTCTCGTCTTTAATGGCCCAGTAACGCAGCAGTTTTACCATCTTAACACACAATTAACTTAATTGGGTAGTTATTGACTACATTTTATCACCAAGGCCTCCAAGGCAACCCCCGAGGACCGTCAGTATAAACCAGCAAGTGAGATCTCAAGCGCAAGAAGAAATCTCTCCCAATCAAGCCACGCTTCCAAAAAAGGAGTAATTGGCCCTCTGTCTCTACCCGCCTTCCACAACGCAGATATGGAGTCTCTCAATGTCGTGTTAGAGGGCAGAAGTGTTTTAATGACAGTATCGTCTGTCTTTGGTTGGTTAAAAAAATAAACATCTACATGGGTATTGCCAAAACGTTCAAACTATAATTATGGCTCCTTCAGCATCATTCATTTCAGTACAAACCAATATATTCCGTTCACAATGCTTTCGTATTTAGTACCACACCGTTACAGATATCTGATGGTAAACAATCGAAGCTGTATTCTCGAGGTACTCAGCTGTTAATCATGTCAGAGGAATAAGTTAGACTATGTTACATCTCGGTTTTCTTTGTGGATATAATGGCACAATATGCACATCAAAGCGGAATTGTGATGATGAAGCCCCATAAACCAAATAGGATGAGAATGAGATATATATTTACGTTTGTTTATGCGTTCAACAACATTCTGTAAGAAAAGGGCAACTGTTGCTTACCAAATGAGTCTCATCTCAAAGGAGTAATAAAAGTCAGGTCTATTAATGCAACGTACTTACGTAGTCAGTTCAAAGCATCCATATAGGAAGATAAGATCGTGCAGTTCTTAGTCCAGGAATTGGAGAATTGGAGGCTTGTGGATTGAGAAATGTTATGTTTTCTAACGAATGCAAGATTAACTATCGTTTCCATAACACCCTCTAGCCCATCTTCTGTCCTTAATGCCAGTAACAGTTCGTTGCCCATGATGTAATATACTTAGGCTCGTAGTATCTTAGTTTTGGGGAAGAACTTACCAGATAAGATAATCTAAATGTCTATTTGTAACAGAAGTAACAGACGAACGTCCTTGGACCACAGGCTCATACATGTACTCATGTTTGGGTTACTAAACCCCATGCGCTTCAATTCTCTTTCAAACCGCATTACAGAATTAATACAATCATGTTTTTCAATTTGTCATGATTTGTTTTGTGATTGCTCTTAGATTCGTCTGCTAAAGTGATCGCACGTTTTCCATATATATCATGCTGGAAATAACGAACGCCCAATGTCTACTGCATTCAGAAGGACTCGGTAAAACCGAAGAACGAGAGCTGACGGTGTTGCACCGAAATGTAATATCTGTTGCTGATGGAGTTGCTTGTGGAGGTGCAGTTTCCATACACCCACTGCAAACGGATATTCAAACTGACGCTGCTGGTGTTCGTTAACACAAACACCAGACACATCCATATCAGCCCCACGCCCATCCTAACTCTGTCCACCCACGCCACGCCCACAGGTCCATCAATGTCAACACCATGCACCCACAGCTGAAAGTCATGTGTATTATAAAGATCACAGCCGATCTACAGTTACCTTTAATGTGTGTTATGCAATATAATCAATGTTATCCCAAACGAAGTCTCTTGGGGAATACGTCCGAAAGCATGGTATTTAAACAAAGGAGACACGATGTTTCCCTCCCGTTATCCCCACCAAATCTCCCCATCTCTGTGTGAACTGCAAAGATCCACGTAATCTCAACAAGACGGCTGTTGATGGCTCGCAGCAAGACAAGGAAGATCCACACTCTCGTTTGTTTTCATATCCAGCGAAAATTACCCTGGATGTTTGAGGTGAAGAATAGGTCGTTTTACCTACCAGTTTATATTTGTTGACTTTGCCAGCCGTTGCTTATTGTCTCAGCCAATGTGATGATTTATATAGAAAGGGTTCAAGCCCCGGAGAATGCTTGATTTTGTTTGTAAGAGTTTAAGGCGAGGTTAAATTGACAGTTAACTTTATCATGTATCATTTAGTTACTGTAACGAAGTGCATGTGAACTTTGCAAATAACATGCTCTTTTAACAAAGTATTACTTTGAATGCTGAATGACAGTTGTGATGAGAGAGCCTTTGGTCGATACAATCCCTAATTCCTACAATTGGCCCCTTTGCCCATGTAATTAAGAAGTTAAATTGACCAACGGGACTGAATGGTTATTATGAATACATAACAACAAATAGTAACACTATTTGATTATGGAGAATGTTCGTGTAGATTTCTCGATATTGGGTCATTAACTATTCCATTATCTAAGCAAACTCTCCCTGAAAACTAGGCCATGAATCATTAGCGTCATGTGGAACCGGAATGCTGCGTGTAAAACCACGTGATATTATGGATTAGCCAATGAAAGATCTGAAATGTGATGTCAGACAAAGACTTCGGCTAAGAACTGTGATGGCCGATACAAACCCGACACCCTTGAACTAAGTACTAAATTCCAGTGGACAGAGGTATTGCAGCTTGACCACTCGACCTCTGCACATTATTAACGCCAGCACGGAGCGCTTACAATCCGACGTGGCAGACAGCAAGAAAACACCCATTATTCCTCTCATCCGATTGTCATGGATGCCAATCTCGTAGAATCACACGGGAACTGGTTCGTACTGAAAGACGAAATGGGAATAAGCGTCGAGGCGAAACATTTGTAGAAACGAACAGAATCAAGGATGTTGATCCGAATTGATGTTCTCTTAGGTGATAAAGGGTTAATTACGATAATTATGTTATAGCTAACAGTGTTCGACTGGGGTCACTTCCCATCTTGGTCCGATCAAAATTATTGACAAACGGAGAGCTACCCATATATTCTGTAGTGACCAGAGTCGATTCGAATTACCTGCTACAAAAGCTGATTCCCAAATGATTACAAGGCGATAATACTCTCAGGTCTAGCAATAATCCTCAAGCGATTGATAGCAAATACTCTTAATGAAACAAAAATAATTAGAATCGTAATTAATTATTGATGTTGTTGACACGTTCACGCCAAAGGTGCATTAAGTTAGTTTATTATTGATGTTGGTCATGTATCCCTGGATTCCACTGGTGTAAATGACGGTATGGTTTATTCAGTTGTGTTAACCGACCTGAGCGTAATAAACGATCTTTATCACCAACAAGAGAGTTAACATTTGTTTGCAAGTTGTTAGACAAAACACAATGAGAATCGTGCATCATTTATTGCAAAACGTTTCCTATTACTGGTCACTGTGCACATTTGTCGAAAATCACGTTTTCTAAACAAATGACAAATCACCATCATTGTTGTGTTGTTTTGAATAATTGATGTCCTTTAAAATTTAATAAATTTCTAACTTTGTACTTTTCCATGCAATGATACGAAAGTGCACTTTCCTTTGTATTGAAAGCGTAGTGCATTTGTTACATTTCAATCAATGGGTGTTTTTTTAATTCTAAAAGCTGTAATCCATTTTCAAAACGAAATGTCTACAGTTATAAGCTTTTGGTCTAAACTGTTGAAATAACGATTTTCCAAATATTTAAATCTAGCAATACAATGGAAATGCACTGGATGACCACACTATTCCCAACTCAATTCACAGACCCGGCTGTTTTCATTCACAAAAATAAATCGGCAATTCGATTGCTACAAATTCTATTTAGACATTATTGAAATGTTCCAGAAGTGGCTTAGTAGGGATTTTCTTCAGCTCAAACAATCAGCACTGGCATCGCATGGGTGTTATAATGGTCAGTGACTCATTGGGTGACCCAGGCGAGCTCCAAGGCGACTACACATCACCGTTTTAGATCATTAAGAGATGTTTTGTTGTGAGATTGGTCTAAGACAGCCTAGCAGACAGACACAGGCCTCAGATGTACAACGGTATTAGTCCTTACATGTTGATAGTGAGCCACAGAGATATTATGGCTGATGGGAATCTCGTCATAACATACAATTTACTACCAATCTAGCGGCGATGGTTTTCAATATTCGACGAAGAAGACCTGTGAAAGTTGAAACCTTTTGGAATTAAATGATCTGTTATGGATGTAATTGGGTGAATGGGATTTAACATAGAAATATTAAAGTGTCAATTAAAGGTTATGTTGCTCGAAATAGATACCGGTGCAGCTGGAATAGAACTAACGGCTTTAATTAAGGATTAATAACATTGCTATTTTGAAATTAAGGACCTTGCAGAATCTCAATAATGATAGGGCTAGCACCATTGGTTTAGAACAACGCAAACTTTATACATGTTATCTTAAAAGGTAGGGGATAATGATAACATAATTTTTCAAATATGAGATGTTGGTTCGGGAAAACATTACAAACCGGTGGTGATGTATGAAAGTAGATACTATGACCACCAAGGGTTTTAAAGGACGATTTCAAAGTTGACGTATTTGGATCAGTTGTGCGTAATACCGCCACGATATTTTAAATATTTATTCCCTCGCAGAAGCACAATGTTTGAGAATCCCAATGACGATTTGAGGAAGTCTGCCCCGTAATACCGCCACGATATTTTAAATATTCATTCTCTCGTCGAAGCACAATGTTTGAGAATCCCATGACGATTTGAGGAAGTCTGCCCCGTAATACCGCCACGATATTTTAAATATTTATTCCCTCGTCGAAGCACAATGTTTGAGAATCCCATGACGATTTGAGGAAGTCTGCCCCGTAATACCGCCACGATATTTTAAATATTTATTCCCTCGCCGAAGCACATTGTTTGAGAATCCCAATGACGATTTGAGGAAGTCTGTATCACTCCTCTTGCAGCGCCTTGCCAACTTCAGCCAACTTGGTCCACGCCTTTGACGTTGAAGCACACGTCTCTTCATTATGTCCCAGAGGAGTTCAGAGGGAAAGGTCCGGGTCCACTGTTAGCTATGGCCTGCATTGGATGTTGTGTTGCTGGAGGGGAACATTGACGATTCATGTACGGGGAGTACGGGTCGTCCTGAAAGACAAATCCTCAAGACGCCTTTGCAAACGTAACAACCATTTGTCCCGGTGCTGAGACCCTTCCTTGCACAATTTGAAGTGGAGGTCGTTCCATCCCACACCATAACCATTCCACCACTGAATCTGTCATGAGGCGTGACGTCCATTCCGACAGTGCAAGACACGACCCCTCTAAAGGAAATGTAATGGTTAATTGTGACTCATCTCCAAACATGACAAGTGACCAGCGGCGATTACCGCAGATTCGTCGTTGTACACGCCATTGACTTCTACTGGAAATATGACGATTTGTGAGGGGTGGGAAATGAAATCAGTCAAGCCTTAGCGACATGTAGACGGTTTCTAATCGCCTGACCCATTATTCGTTCTCCAATATCCCGATGAAAGTTGGCAGCAATTAAGTAGCGTTTTGACCTTGATTTCGCTGAGCCTGTTTTTGGAACAATCGATCCTGGGTCCCGATCCACAAAGCGTTCGTAATGTTACGAGTTATCGTAACCGTATAATTTGCCATAGGCTTACGAATGCCGTACAGCTACGAACTCTTTGTGGATTGGGCCCCTGTACCTTTGTTGTTGACTTGAGACGCCCTGAACGTGTTCGCTTGTGGACAATTTGGGTTTGTTAGTACCTGTTTCATTTTCCGGACTGACTGTGAGACGCTGAACACAGGCTGACTTCTGTCAGTATCCACCCCGCTAATAGCGCAAAGAAGCCCAGCGTTTTGCAGACGTAAATAGCTAGTTCAAACACAAACAATGGATGAAATGACAATGTATAACATTCAGAAACAAAACGATTGACAGAAATATTGGTCCACAGAGATTAATCAACCTTAAAATACTGTCCAAACTAGGAATGTTGCACACACTTTTTTGCTTAAGAGGTTTTCAACACTTATCTTTGTTGAAATACTTGGTATTAACATATCTATTTCCTGATCCCATACTCTGTTGACTATTATCTGTCAGGAAGCACAAACAGACACAGTAGTAAATAGGACCTGTAAGGCGCTACTTCCGGTACTAAGCTGCTTCCCGGCTCCCTTTGCGCGCTCCAACTTGCGATATGCGAGACGGGGCCCAGCTTACTTCCGGTACCAGATTTCCAGTGACAAGCGTATTTTCAAGAACCGGTTCTGGTTCCAAATTGTCCGACCGCCAAATATGACTTTACTAGACCTGACCAAGTATACAACCACGCTTGGATGTCACAGCTGTTGACAGCCGTAATAGTTTACTAATTTGGGGTTGGTTAGATCAGAAATTTGTTATTCCTGCAAGGATTATCGGTTCCTTACTGTCAACTGGCAATCATGAGACCATTAGAAAAGGTATAAAACGTTGTTTGTCACCAGAAGTACAAAGATCTCGCGAAGTGCTGTGACCTACTTACGGGCCCTATATGGGAAGTTCTATTTGAGTTGTTTAATCTATACTATAGTTATGATGTGATTTACGTAAGGATGAAGAAAGGGACATGTAAATACAATTACTATTTGGCGACTGTGGCATTTTGGAACAGTTGATGTTTATTGTCTCCTATGAAACCATAGAAGCTGCAGGCTGGAAACTCGTTATGATTTACATTATTGCCATCATAAGCACAAAATCTGGTGACATTGTTTTTGTGATGGTTTCTTATGCTTTCCATTTATAGCCTCCTAATATCATATTTTAGTCGTCGGAGGCGCCGCAATTCGCTGATCAGAGTTAAATTCCTATGACACTCCAGAAACTACAGATCGTGGGATCGAGATCGAGAAAGAGAGAGAGGGAGAGAGAGAGAGAGAGAGTGTGTGTGTGTGTGTGTGTGTGTGTGTGTGTGTGTGTGTGTGTGTGTGTGTGTGAGTGAGTGAGTGAGTGAGTGTAGTTTTATGTCGCCTTTAGCATTATTCCAGCAATATCACATACTGTACCCATGAGGGGAATCAAACCCTGGTAGTAGTATAAATATTCCAATAATACTTCAAGTCATTTATAATTGTACTTTATTGACTATGACCAAAATTACCACCGACAGGCTTAGAAAACAATTTACAATAGACCGTTGATATTAACAAGCCACAAAACGCCAAGCTCGGACAAACAATACAACCAGCCTCGGGATACAATCTCTTAATGGTGGAGTATAGTGGCTCTCAGTATTAATTGTGATGGAAATATACATTTATTGGTCCTGTAACGTTTTTATCGACAAAATGCTTTCAAGTTATTATTCCTTAAATATGCCACACTGAGAGTAATTTTGGTCAGTTAATGGCCTGATGTCTGACGTAGCAGCTGGATAGTATCTGTCTGAAGCGCGAGGAGTCTCAGGGACTGACCTTAGGTCCAACGGTCAAGTACAAGCTATATGGCCAGGGTTACGTCAAAATGTGTTAAGGATATTATCATTAGGTCATATTTTATATGACTGCTATCTTACACATATATGTTTGTTGTGTAACGACACACTCAGTAATATTCCATCTATATGGCGACGGTCTGTAAATAATTGTGTCTGGACCAGACGATCCGGTGATCAACAGCATGAGCACCGATCTACTATATGTGTATTGATTTGTTTGATAAATACATTATAAAGTTTAAAAAATGACTTTTTGCAGTTCTGTATAACAGGTTGGTTGGTTGGTTGTTTGACACCTCACTCAGCAATATTCCAGCTATATGGCGGCGGTCTGTATATAATGGAGTCTGGACCAGACAATCCAGTGATCAACAGCATGAGCATCGATCTGCGCATCTACAAAAGAACTATAAGGACATGCTGTGGATAAATGATGTTGGAAAAGCAGGAAATACTGTGAGAATATTCACAATAATTTACCCACTATCACGAAACTGGGTCATTTAGCATCCGTTCTACATGCTCATCCATATTGAAATAGTGCCTGCTGCACAACTAATCTCTAGTTATTAATAATTTGAATACTGTAACTGTTAAATATTTACCGCTTACCGCTCATTAATTTCAAATCTGCTGTTGTATCACTCTCATTTGATCTGTATGAGGGCATACCCAGTTAGTTTCAGATCTGGAAATGTATCATGAGAGTCGGAACCTTCCTGACCTATGCCGGTTTACTGTTTGCTGGCGTCGATTATTGAATCGCGTGTTTTAAGTGCCATTAATATAGACATCTACACAGAAAACGCAATGAATATAATCATTTGCAAACTCCCGGTTCATGCATACAAGTCACATCAACTGAGCTGTTGTGCAAACGGCCGTTAACCTAACACTACCCCCACTCTCACCGCTAACACAACCACCACCGCCCCCACCACCACCCCCATCCCAAACCCACGATAACACAGAGAATCCCTTCTACACACAGAGTGACTTTTAAACAGACCCTTAGTGTAAGTGCTCGCTCGCAAAACCGAAATAAATCCAATCCTACTCACTCACTTGAATGCATATTTGAATTAATTATTTATTAAATAAACCAAACAATTAGGCCAACATGCGTCCCTCCACCCACCCACCCCCAACCTCCCTTCCCACGCAAACCCACCCTATTTCTAATCTAAGTTCTCCCCACCCATGAAGGTCCGGGTTAGGATGTACCTTCAGTAACCCATGCTTGTAGTAAGAGGCGACTAACGGGATTAGGTGGTAAGGCTTGCTGACTTTGTTGACACATATCATCGGTTCCCAATTGTGCAGATCGATGTTCATGCTGTTGATCACTGTGTTGTCTGGTCCAGACTCGATTATTTACAGACCGGCACCATATAGCTGGAATATTGCTGAGTGCGGCGTAAAACTAAAGTCACTCACTCTGAGTTCCCCCAAACGAAAGGTAAAGACTTTTCATGACACACAATGTATTTTGACTTCCGTGCAGGCAGTGTATGGTGTTAGTGGAGGGAGGGAGCGTAGCGACCTTTGGTCCTTTTCAAGTTAAGGTTAGAAATCACTCCCTTTCCTATGAAACCCTCCTAAAGGGCATTCTAATACGACAGACAACTTTTTGATCAGATATGCCATGAATACCGTTGGTGAATCCTAAAACGTCAGACAACATCAAAAGATCAGAGTATAATATTTTCTTCCTGATATTATCATTCATGTTTCTATACTTGATGCAGTCGACATTTCACCATGAAGTATCACAGTCAGATCACAGTTTGGCTGACGTGTGAAGAAAATGGCGTTACCCATGGCTTTGTACTGCCACGCTGAATGTAGTTACAGAACACGTCTATGATTGGGCCTTGCCCTCGCGTTAAGCCCCTCTCCGGAAAGAAGTCGGACTCAATTCTATTTGATCATGTTTGAAATCGATGTTAGGATGTTTTTGTAGGTTCCCGTTAACTGCAGATTCCGTTCAGCGATCCATTACATGTTGACATGATATTCACACTTCGTCCCCTCTCTTCCTGAACCTTGAAAGCATGCAATATAACAGATTGACATTATAAATACTGATGTAGGGGAACATGTGTTGCCCATAACGCCCAAACCATGTATATCAAAATAGGATATGTCAATCACATAAAATGTTTGAAACCGTTTGCTTCCGGATGACAGTTTTGGGTAATAAACTGTATGTTACGTTGCCAAGTTTGTGAGTGATCAATCTGTAATAACTAAATCAAATGATTAGATTTCATAGACACAATGACTGAGTATCTTGAAAACTCACATTTTATACAGAATATAAAACAATTCGTTATAAGCTGTCATGTCATCATAACCAGTTGATGCTGTCATCAAAGGAGGAACCGAGTACATCGTATGCCCCGGCATAAAGTTAAAATATTATTGGTGACGGAATAGAGAGACTGGATAAAAAGTAATTTATCTTCTGTCATTTATTGTATCAGGAAGTATATATTTAGTCCACAGATGTTCTCCACTTTGAAAAATAAAATCAAGTAATCATGATCTGGTTGAACCGAGAGTCGAACCCATGACAAGCGGATCCTGTCGCAGTTCATCATACTCCTTTTTCGTCATCGTGTTAAACACGAGAAGTGACATGTCGATTCCAGCATATGTTTCAAAGACATTTCTCTCAAACATTTATTCCTTGACCTTTAGATTCTTCAACTTTTGATTTTTAAATAGATGAACTTAATGTTTTAAATTTCGTACAAGTTTTTCTTGTCGTTAAATGTTCTCATTCACGGTAATTTTATTCATTTTCCCAATAATCGCTTTTTGAGTAGAATCTAATTACAAACAAAAATCAATAGTCTGCGATGAAATAAGCATACATTTCTTTCAAAATGCTTTAATAATCGATGTGTACTTTAAATGTCACATTCTTTTCATATTCTCTCAATCTGTTCTTTAAATAACATCTTCAATTTGTTCAATTTCAGTTGTCAAAGCGCTCTCATCTTGGCCCTCATTCTGTGTTAACTGATTCCATTTGGCGTGGTGTTTTTACCAATATCAGAATGTTTTGGTAGGGTGGCTTTGTGTCATACATTTCAAAGCTATCAATCAACCGTTGACAGCTCGTGATCATCTCCGATATCGTCATAACTTTTTGGAAATGGTGATTTTAACTTGTCTCTTGCTCAGTCCGTCACATTACGCCTGATTCTTAGAATCTGAAAGTGTCGGTACCAGCGCGAGGCATCCTTCTCTGTTCACAAGCTCTTGACGATCGATAGGCTGTAAGATACCTTGTGCTGGCCAGACGATGTGTCTTGGACACTTTAGAGAATCTATGTTCTAGAGTTACCTCCCGTGTGTTATATTCCCGCCAAAAGGAATATAGTTGCAGGAGGATTTAGTTGTATTCTATTTGTACCGCAGCATGACTGGAATATATCAACAAAACCTTACAGAATCTTTCAAACTTAATAAATAGGGTTAATAACTTTCTTAAAATTATTATCTAACATCCAGGAAACACAAAGAGAATTGATGTCATCGGATTCATATGTTATACCTTTTGCCTCCTATGAATCTGTTTGGGCAGTGAGATTACCTATTCATTAGCCTAGACATGTTAAATTGATCAATTGTGTGGCATTATGTGTAAGAAAACAAGAAAGGTTTGCAAATTGGTCACTCATAGATCTTTATTTACTTTTTAACATTATATTCATCAAATGTAATGAAGCAAGTTATCTTTCTGAGGTGAGGTGAATTTGGGTTTAACGTCGTGCTTGAGAATATTTCGCTCATATGACGACGTAGTTATCTTTCTGAAGTTGCGCGAGAGCCTGGGGAAAATTATGACTGTATTGAGCCCTTGCCGTGCCAAGTCTTCTCAGAAGGTGCAAAAAAATTCGTACAGAGTTGCGTCCCTTGGGAAAATCTATTATGTGACGTTCTATAAATAACTGAGTTGGAACAGACAATCCAATGATTGACATTATGAACAACGATCGCTAAGGAAGGGAGATACAATGACATCCGTCAATTAAGTCAGAGAGTCTAACAATCCGATCCCGTTAGTTGCCTTTTATGGCAAGCATGATGTGCTGAAGACATTCCCTTTACCTTCACTTCACGAGTAAACAGTAGACCCTGCCTTTTTCAACCCCAGTGGTTATGGACCGGGTTCGATTCCCCTCGTGGATACAACATGTGCTGTCCATTGTTGGTGTCACTTGCCGTGATACTGCTGGAATATTGCTTAAAGCCGCGTGAAACCTTCTTCACTAACTCTGCTCTGAAAACGCACTTGGTTCTTGTAACAACTACTACGCGTGTTTATAATACCTGCTTGATATTTGCAGCCAGTCCTTGGGTCAATGGATATGCACATTTAAGTGTCAATAATGGATTGATTTGTCTTCCTTACATATTTAAGTATGTTATCTATCGCGGTTTTCCTTTGATTCCGTGGTACTCACCGTCTTGGACGGAGAGCGCCCGCTGTATACTGGCGGACCTCCAACGGATCACTCGCTACAGTCATCACCTTTCACCCAACCCCAACCAGAGGCGTGATCCCAAAGTGATTTTTGTGACAGGAGATAGTAAAGGGGTGTGTTGGCCAAATATTGGTGTCTGTTGTAGTTCTGTAACACTGTCTATAATTCACACGTGGGAGATCCTACGAACCTAACTCAAAGTGTCTGAATATTCTGTAAGCGACAACTCCGCAGTGAGAACTTGTCAATGACCAGTCTGGACTCTTAGACTGCAATAATACAATTAGGCCTGCTGAAGTTACTATTCATGTCGAATACTTCGTCATGGCAGACTTTCATAGTTAAACCCCGTTTGGATTGCATGTACTTGTGACTGGTACCACCGGTTGAGCACACCGCGAACACCTTTGACCATCATGATCAAGACTCATCTGTTTTCACCGCATTATGACTAGCTACTAGTCCCTCATTGTATATATGAATATTATCCACCCACTTTGTTAGCGCTTTGAGCATGGGCCTTGTGCATGGAAAAGGCGCATTATAAGTTCACATTTATTATATTATTATTATTAGTTCTGTATAAAATTTACATGTTAATGATATAGTAGGAATCTTACCATCGGTTCTACTGTTAGGTGAGTGAGTTTAGTTTTACGCCGCACTCGGCAATATTCCAGTTATATGGCGGCGGTATGTAAATAATCGAGTCTGGGTCGGACAATCCAGTGATCAACAGCATGAGCAATTGGGATATACTTTTAGGAACGATGTCTTATAGTAATAATATGTTGAAGCTGATGTTAATATGCGTGTATATTTTCTGTTTTTATGTGAAGTAAGTGACGTTTCCAATTTGGCATGAAGTTTCACCTTTACATGTATGACTGTGAGTTCGAAATTTACTATGAATAAGTACTCCTCACATCTACAGCAAGTGTTGTTGGATGGCCACAGTCTATCATCTACAAAAAATGTTTCTTTCACTTCCTACAAACATTGTTTCAACATCCTTTGTTTCGTTTTAACGTCATTTGGCGTTTTTCGGTTCCTGAATTTAAAGAACCTCCCAATTATTGTTTCCTCACGCAAACAGCGAAACAGCTGAGGCAAGGAAAAAGTCGTCCAATGGTCCCTTGGCGTTTGTCCCACTGTTATTCTTAGGTCCATGCTATGTTCATTAAAATTCTCCACTCGAGTTAGATGTATACATTCATGGTTTATGCAAAGCATTTCAAATAGAAGTTAAGGCCTATGTATATGCGGTTTTTAGACTTTTCCAAGCATAGTACAACCTGCCGATTCTTCAACAAACGCAGATCAAATCTCAAGGAATTTTTGTTTACCCAAATACATAAGCACGGAAAGTAAGGTTATTGTAAATTCTAATTATATCTGACAATTATTCATGAATATTTTAAATACAGCCGTGCTTCAATCGTTGTAACAGCATTAACACATGTTCAATTATTTCCATGAACCCGTATTCAGTCATTTCAGTGTTATATCACATGAGATTAGGCAGGGGTAGTGTTATGATTCCGACTTTATTACATTGTTTTCGTCATCCGTACGTACGTAAGTGATTGGGTGAGTGAGCGTGTTTTTTACGCCGCTTTTTACAATATTCGAGCAATATCACGGCTGGGGACACCAGAAATGGGCTTCACACATTGTACCCATGTGGGTAATCGAACCCGGGTCTTCAACGTGACGAGCGAACGCTTTAACCACAAGACTACCCAACCGCCCCCGTACGTACGTAAGAGCGTTATGCTTGATACATGTGCCTTTAAACAGCCCACGGAGTTTGTGAAAGAACGTTGCAGGTTGCCACGTAAAGACGGTGCTTCACTGCAGGCAGTGCTCGGTAACTTAATCAACTTAGCGTACCGTTAATCACGTGCAGTCGTGTTAATTAACACTCTCTTTGTGGCGCATGGGAAAACCTGGCTACACAGAGCACGACGACTCATGGTTGTCTTCCATTCATCATTCCGCATATAGTTAAAAACACGAAAATTGACAACTTTGCAGTTCGTGTTGTTAAATTATGTTTAAATATCTCAGTTTAATGTGCGAATGCTTAAAACAAACACCCATGTGCCGAAGTTGAAGGGACCTAAATATTTCGTTCTTTCTGTCTCATTTTGTTTTGTCGCCATCTTAATCTCACCGCCCCCTCCCCACTCTCTAAACAGTGATCATTATGAGATATTTCGCCACCCCTTCCCATATTTCCCCTAAATGTACATGTTGCATCCATTTAAACTTAATATTATTTTGTTTGTACACACGATCAAAGACATTCTGGTATTTCATCATTTAATAGACTTGATGAAGCTGTAATGCCAACGTTGTTCTCTGCTGTGCTGGTGTCTGTAGTGTTGTTAAGACATCTCCTTAACCCTTCTTTATGGGGGACACTGTGGGAGGTGACATATAAGAGGTTTACATTTCAAATATTACCAATCTGCTTATAACAGCATCTCTCTATTTGTCTGCATCGTGTTCCGCCACCGAGCACTTAATACCGAGTTCAGAGAGACGCGGACCTGGGAGAAGACAACCACTACAAAGGCATGCGATTGGTCCGGACCGTGGCTGTCAATTAGTGGTTTCAGCAAGCTTGAGTGCTTCCCAATTTCAATAGCCGATATTTATGATTGATGCTGCACAAAAGTCGACTGGGATTTGAAATGTAGACTCATAGTTATCACACTGTGTGCAGTGTCAAATTATTGATGAATCAGACATAGTCAAAGGTCATTGCGAGAAATTGCTTGTTCTGTTTGGAGTGGCGGCGTTCGTCTTGCGTCATGCTGTTATACTGGGCAAGCTTTGTTAGACATGATTCCCTTGTGTAAACTTGCCCTTTTGATTATTGACATGGATTTTTGATTGAAAACCAAATATAAACAACTGACGCACGTTCGTGTTTAATGGGACTAAGGTTAAGGTACTATTCAAACTTTGAAATCATATTATTTTCATAAAACTACGAATCCCTAAAACTAACAGTTCTGTTTTACAAGGATTGGGACATGCATCATTACAAATCCTTGCTTTCTTATAACAGAACAAGGGGCGGTGGGGTAGCCTAGTGGTTAAAGCGTTGGCTCGTCACGCGGAAGACCCGGGTTCGAATCCCCACATGGGTACAATGTGTGAAGCCCATTTCTGGTGTCCCCCGCCGTGATGTTGCTGGAATATTGCTAAAAGCGGCGTCAAACCAAACGCAGTCAGTCAGTCAGTACAACAGAACAAGAGGATGGTGCGCTAGGAAGTGTTCACAATGACGGACGATTAAATGGCCATGGTCGTGTAGTTTCCGATAGCCAAACATTCTCCATGAATAATTGATACCAATTTCACACCGGTTTTGTTTTAGGGAAATGTGATTCAAACACAGCGGGCTCAGACAGACAAGCCTTAGTCTAGACTAATAACAAAAAATAGCTTAAACCTATCTAATAAAACAAGCTTACCTAACAGCGTGTCAGGTACTTACAGAAAGACCTTGTTAACTAGCTAACTGTTGCTAATAACCCACATAATATGCTTCACTATTTATCTTTTCAGCTCTGTGTGAACTCGAGCCCCAGTTTAACAGTACACCTGAGCACCTGAGGATAAAGCAGGGATCTCGAGCCGTCCTGCCTTGTTCTGTGGTATACATAGGAGGCCACCAGGTAACAATGTAACTCGGGTAATACACGTGAAGGCAGTTCTTCTTGTGGCTCCAAGCAGACAGATAATGGTTCCGATGGATGGATACTTTCATATTTTTCTGCCAGTTCAAACAAAAAACTTCACCATCTAGCTTCAGTAATGATAGTGTGATGAGATTTTCACCTGTACATCATGTAATATTATTTAACATCATGTGTGTTTCTTAAATATGATTACTATAAGGAATGCATTGTCCTACTACCTTAAGATAGAGAAACCATTACCACAAACCTGTCAACACTACCAAAGGTGATGTCAGTTTTGTCTGAGAAAACACGTTTCTTGACGATAAATGATAAACCGGATCTTCCGTCCAGTCTGTTAAAAAACACTCAAAATGTATATTAATTCATCCGTTTTGATTAATCATGCTCATAAAAATGAGCAAAATTTGAACCTTAAATGAACACGAACCACTGATATGTTATTCATAAACTAACCATGGTTAAAATGGGCAGTGATGATGTACATGTCACCTATCTTGATTATAACGGATAAATGTCTATTCGTCAGTCGCTTATGATACAGACGGGTGTGTGGATATATTGCGGTAAAAATTACAAACAATCCTCACCAGTTAAATTATCTTCCCCCCCCAACGACCCTCAAAACAAAACAAGAAAATAGAACGCCCAAGCTTATAAAGGATACAGCCAACTAACCGACCAACCGACGACCACGTTAGATGGACATCAGGCCCCACTTCACAAAACCTTCTTAAGCGCTACAGATGTTGTACTTTCAGCATATAATCAATAGCGCATCCTCCAGGTGTATGCAAATAGAATTTCTAAAAACGGTTCCGAAGCCGTTCGTACAATGACCGCCAGTTCTTTACAGCACAGCACGTGAGAGAAAAAATTAATCATGTTTTAGATAATTGTAATATGAATCTCAATCATTGGTTTTCACTTGAGGGTATGCTGACTTATTTGTAGAAATGTGTGCATCTGACAAGCCAAATTAATAATGTTAACTAACATTTGGGAGACGTTGTCATTAAGTGGTGTTTTACGTCTCAGTGGACACGGACTTGCCACCAGTTTTAATTTCTCTCTCGACATGCCGCTAATTGTGTTTCTATTTTGCTCTTTTCGTATCGATCTCTGTGTTAACAAAACCAAACTTTGGCTAATTTAATGTGTGACACAAACGCAACTGTGATAATTACTTTAGATAGTTTTTCCCTTCCTCGATATTCTGTTTGTCCACCATTACGTTGTAATATTAGATATTTGATATTATAATTTGATTATTTTCCCTGCGTTGGGCGTATTGGTGCAGCTGAAGTTTGTCAAGTTGCATCTGGGTAGTTTTATTGAAACAACATTGGGCATCTAATGCCTCATCTGTTCAACTGTTCTTGTCAAACAAAATATTTCATTTTTGCTCTTGTATCGTATCAACGATGATACTGTGTTTGTGCCGATGAATAATGCAAAACATTAGCAGTAGTAGTACGTAGTAAAAGTAGTAGTGGTAGTGGTAGTATTAGAAGCAGAAGTAACAATAGAAGTAGTAGTAGAAGAAGTAATAGTAGAGTAGTAGTAACAGTAGAAGTTGTAGTAGCAATAGTAAACAGTAGTAGTAACAGCAGCAGTAGCAGTAGCAGCAGTCGTACTGGTAGGAATAGTAGACGCACTAGTAGTAACAATAGCAGTAGTAGTAACAGTAGAAGTAATAGTAGTACTAGCAGCAGAAGTACTGCCATTAGCAGCAGCAGCAGCAGTAGTAGTAGTAGCAGCAGTCGTACTGGTAGTAACAGTAGACGCACTAGTAGTAACAATAGCAGTAGTAGTAACAGTAGAAGTAATAGTAGTACTAGCAGCAGAAGTACTGCCATTAGCAGCAGCAGCAGCAGTAGTAGTAGTAGTAGTAGTAGCAGCAGTCGTACTGGTAGTAACAGTAGACGCACTAGTAGTAACAATAGCAGTAGTAGTAACAGTAGAAGTAATAGTAGTACTAGCAGCAGAAGTACTGCCATTAGCAGCAGCAGCAGCAGTAGTAGTAGTAGTAGTAGCAGCAGCAGTCGTACTGGTAGTAACAGTAGACGCACTAGTAGTAACAATAGCAGTAGTAGTAACAGTAGAAGTAATAGTAGTACTAGCAGCAGAAGTACTGCCATTAGCAGCAGCAGCAGCAGTAGTAGTAGTAGTAGTAGTAGCAGCAGTCGTACTGGTAGTAACAGTAGACGCACTAGTAGTAGCACAGCAGCAGTAGTAGTAACAGTAGAAATAATAGTAGTACTAGCAGCAGAAGTACTGCCATTAGCAGCAGCAGCAGCAGTAGTAGTAGTAGTAGTAGTAGCAGCAGTCGTACTGGTAGTAACAGTAGACGCACTAGTAGTAACAATAGCAGTAGTAGTAACAGTAGAAGTAATAGTAGTACTAGCAGCAGAAGTACTGCCATTAGCAGCAGCAGCAGCAGCAGCAGTAGTAGTAGTAGTAGTAGCAGCAGTCGTACTGGTAGTAACAGTAGACGCACCTAGTAGTAACAATAGCAGTAGTAGTAACAGTAGAAGTAATAAGTAGTACTAGCAGCAGTAGTACTGCCATTAGCGCAGCAGCAGCAAGCAGCAGTAGTAGTAGTAGTAGTAGTAGCAGCAGTCGTACTGGTAGTAACAGTAGACGCACTAGTAGTAACAATGGCAGCAATAGTAGTAGTAGTAGCAATAGTGCATTAGCAGCAGTAGTAGTAGTAGTAGTAGCTAGTCAGCAGTAGACGCACTGTAAGCAGTTGCTGTAGCAGTAGCAGTTGCAGTAGTAGTAAAGGTAGACGTTGTAGTAGCAGTAGTGGATGTTGTAGGAGGAGGAGTGGTAGTGGTAGTGCTACAAATGATTTAACATATAGCACCAGTTATGATAGTACTTATTAGATGTAACTATCAGAGTTTGCTAAACGAGTAATGGTAATGACTAACATGCAGGTTATATGAGATACTTTACGTCATAATCAACATTACTGATGCATATAAATAATTCATATTAACCAAATGCTAATCGTTTTGGGGGAGTTATTTTAGTTTTCTTTTATTATTAATATTCCGAATAAGTTTAATACAAGCATACAGAAGAATATGTGTACATTGGTATAAATAACAGCTTGTGGCCTCAACAGAGATAAAATACATTAAATATAAATATCAACAGAAATATGTTTTGGTTAAATAGTTATTCAGGATTAAATACTGGGAAGAGAGGAAATCATTTGGTTGAGAAGCTTTCAGAATTATTATTTCTTCTGGAAATAAATTTTTCAGTGGTGAAGATGTTTTTCAATATCCTTAAGCAATTTTTCCAAAGGCTCTTACCTAAAATGGGCTCTTACCCAAAACAAATCAAAGTGTTTGTCAAATCAACTTCTTGAATACTTTCCGTAATCCACTGTTCAAGTTTCTTCCAGAAAGTTTTGGTTTCATCACATTCCCAATATACATGGCATAAGGTCTCATTAGAAACATTACAAAAAGAGCATATTGTATTGTCAACAAGATTCATTATAGAAAGTTCTTTTTAGGTGTGGACAATTCCGTGGAGAAATGTAAATTGAAAATCTAACAGTTTCACATCTTTTAAATTCTTTCTGCAAATATAAAAAGTCTTATGCCAATCAAAATTAATACAATCAAATAATGTTTCCAATTTCTGGCAAATATGAGGGTAACATTTTCATATAACAATTTATCATAGAATAACCTTGATCCTTTCCTTGGGGATATAAAATCCCGTTGAAGAGAATTTATATCAAGATCATTGTATGTTTATGTATCCATATTCCTTTATAGACTTTTTCCAAGGCTCAGGTAAAATAAAAATAAACATAACATAACATATACATAACATAACATAACATCTAAACGTGTACCTCGTATATCAAATTTAAGCTTCAAATCTTCAAAGGATATAAACCCATGTTCATCGCAAAAATCCTTGATTAAAATAAAATCTGAGTGTATAGTTTCATGGCGTTTACAAAGGTCTTAACATTAGTCATCATGCGTTCTCTCTCTCTCTCACACACACACACACACACACACACACACACACACACACACACACACACACACACACACACACACACACACACACACACACACACAAACAAACAAACAAACCAAAACACACACACACACGGAAAAAGATTCCACTATTGGAAAAAAGGGAAAACAGAGGTGACAGTTATAAGAATGGATCAGTGATGACACCAGATGTTCGAAGTTGAGTAAAATTACAAGTATTGTTAAATATGTATAAGATAACAAGCAGTAAAAACATAATTCAATAAGTGACAGTCAAGCACAAGTATAGTATTATAGTATATGTACAGAACTACGATGGAATATCCGATGATACAGATTTTTCTGTGCGTGTATGGTGAGTGAGTGAGTTTAGTTTTACGTCGCCCTCAGCAATATTCCAGCTATATGGCGCCGGTCTGTAAATAATCGAGTCTGGACCAGACAATCCAGTGATCAGCAGCATGAGCATCGATCTACGCAACTGGGATACGATGATATGTGTCAACCAAGTCAGCGAGCCTGACCACCCGATCCCGTGTGCTTAAATGGGGAAAAGAGCAGTGAAACTTAAAGGTGTGACGATACAGAAATTTCACGATATGATACATATCGCGATATCTTGGAACGATACGATTCGATACGATGCATATCACGATATGCTATCTTTAGTTATTTTCTTTAAAAAGGTGTATTTTGATAACAAGTAACAGTGTAAATTTTTACAAGGTCAACGATACATATCACGATACGAAAAAAAGTATCGATATATTTATTGTCAGAAAAAGTATCACGATTATCGATACTAGGATATATCGTCACAGCTCTAGTGAAAATATATAAATGGCACCTGGTGTTCGGAAAAGCACGTTCTTCCCTAACCGTGAAATCAATTACTACATAAGCAATGTGTCTATGACCGCATGGTTCCAGCACCACCTACAACTACAGAATGTCTCACGTGTATACGACTTTGAAGGGCAAACTGTCCATATTGCTTGAGCCCATGGCCATTCGTTATATTATATGGGCATGTTGGTCATACATAACGTCTTGTTTGTACCCACCGCTCTCAAACTACATGCTGTAGTCCCCAAGATATGCCCATATTATTTCACCCCCATTGCTGATGGAATGTACAATTAATTCATCACAGGATGTTTATGACAGTGAATGTGTTTTGCGCCGTCATGGCAAATAGATTACGGGTAGTTTTTGCTGAATGGGTTTTCACCTAATGCATGTTCTTATAGCCTACATACCTTCTTCTTCTGAACACCTTTGTAGCTTCTGCCGTGGTATTTGCGTCACCTCAGATATCGAGGTTCTGTGCTCGGAAGGCTATAAACATGCTGCCATGTTTTCACAGTTAGCCATGGGATGACATCAGTGCTGTGATATCCAAACGATCACGACTTTATCTTATTTATATTCAGATAACAGAACAGATTGTTGTTACGTGCTATTTGTTTTGTTGTTGTTGTTTTGGTTTTGGTTTTTTTAGGGGGTGTTTTTGTTTGTTTGTTTTGATTGTTTTTTTTGTTTTTTTTGTTTTGTTTTTTTGGGGGGGTGTGCGCAAAATAGTTTGCTAGGGATCTATTCAAAGCCCAGAATCCCCAAATAGTTTATATTCATTATTTTGTGGAGTCCAGTATTCATAATGAAGGTGATTCTTTAGAATAAGTATAAAATAATGTTATGGCTGTAGTGTAGTGTACAAGTAACAGTCATGGTTTGATGAACGGGTCATGGCTGTAGTGTAATGTACAAGTAATAGTCATGGTTTGATGAACGGGTTATGCCTGTGGTGTAATGTACAAGTAACAGTCATGGTTTGATGGCTTGATGAACAAGTAATAGGTTATTATGATGTAGTGTACAAGTAATAGTCATGGTTTGATGATGGGGTTATGCCTGTGGTGTAATGCGTACAAGCAGTCATGGTTTGTGAAGGGGATGTAATGTACAAGTAACAGTCATGGTTTGATGATGGGGTTATGCCTGTGGTGTAATGTACAAGTAACAGTCATGGTTTGATGAAGGGTCATGGCTGTTATGCCTGATGGTAGTATGGTTTGATGTACAAGTAACAGTCATGGTTTGATGAAGGGGTTATGGCTGTGATGTAATGTGATGTACAAGTAACAGTCATGGTTTGATGATGATGGGGTTATCTGTGGTGTAATGTACAAGTAACAGCATGGTTTGTGGTGGATGTACAAGTAACAGTCATGGTTTGATGATGGGGTCATGGCTGTGGTGTAATGTACAAGTAACAGTCATGGTTTGATGATGGGGTTATGCCTGTGGTGTGATGTACAAGTAATTGTCATGGTTTGATGAACGGGTTATGCCTGTGGTACAAGTAGTCATGGTTTGATGATGGGGTTATGCCTGTGGTTAATGTACAAGTAACAGTGAGTTTGATGAAGGGGTTATGGCTGTGTACAAGTAACAGTCATGGTCATGGTTTGATGAAAGGGTTATGCCTGTGGTGTAATGTGAGTAACAGTCATGGTTTGATGGGTTATGCCTGTGGTGTAATGTACAATGATGAAGGGGTTATGGCTGTGGTGTAATGTACAAGTAATAGTCATGGTTTGATGATGGGGTTATGCCTGTGGTGTAATGTACAAGTAACAGTCATGGTTTGATGAACGGGTTATGCCTGTGGTGTAATGTACAAGTAACAGTCATGGTTATAGCCTTGATGTAATGTACAAGTAACAGTCATGGTTTGATGACCGGGTTATGCCTGTGGTGTAATGTACAAGTAACAGTCATGGTTTGATGAACGGGTTATGCCTGTGGTGTAATGTACAAGTAATAGTCATGGTTTGATGAACGGGTTATGGCTGTGGTGTAATGTACAAGTAACAGTCATGGTTTGATGAAGGGGTTATGGCTGTGGTGTGATGTACAAGTAACAGTCATGGTTTGATGAAGAGGTTATGCCTGTAGTGTGATGTACAAGTAATAGTCATGGTTCGACGAATGTGGTTTTAAAATACTGGTATTAATATAACCATTTCAAATAATGGTCGTGTTTTGATTTTTGAGTGATGGCTGTGATATAATGTACAAGTAATGGTCCTGGCAACAGTTATCCAGTTGGCTCTCGTTGTACTTCCAGGTTGTGTGGTCGAGTCCTCGGAAGACACTTATAAGCTTGGAGGACCGGCGTTTGATAGATGATCAGAGGATCAGCGTAGAGCGACCCTACATCAAGGAATGGAATCTCCACATCAGGAACGTCCGTTATAACGACAGCGGGACATACAAGTGTGAAATCAACACAGACCCCATACAGTTTAAGGAAGTTACACTGGCAGTTGTAGGTGAGTAGTACAGGTGAAACCCTTGTCACGAAAATAGATCTCACTCTGCTTTGTAACTGAGTAGACAGGTGAAACTCCTGTCACATAGATCTCACCCTAAGTTGTAACTGAGTAAAACAGGTGAAACCCTTGTCACATGCATAGATCACACCCTAAGTTGTAACTGAGTAAACAGATGAAATCCCTGTCACATATATAGATCTCACCCTAAATTGTAATTGAATAAACAGGTGAAATCCTTGTCACATATATAGATCTCACCCTATGTTGTAATTGAGTAAACAGGTGAAATCCCTGTCACATATATAGATCTCACCCTAAGTTGTAATCTCACCCTAAGTTGTAACTGAGGTAAACAGGTGAAATGAAACCCTTGTCACATATATAGATCTCACCCTAAGTTGTAACTGAGTAAACAGGTGAAATCCCTGTCACATATATAGATCTCACCCTAAGTTGTAACTGAGTAAACAGGTGAAATCCCTGTCACATATATAGATCTCACCCTAAGTTGTAACTGAGTAAACAGGTGAAATCCCTGTCCCTTATATAGATCTCACCCTAAGTTGTAACTGAGTAAACAGGTGAAACCCTTGTCACATATATAGATTTCACCCTAAGTTGTAATTGAGTAAACAGGTGAAACCCTTGTCACATATATAGATTTCACCCTAAGTTGTAATTGAGTAAACAGGTGAAACCCTTTTCACATAGATCTGACCCTGTGTTCAGAATTTGAGGGGTAGGGTGTACGGGCATCTCTCCTTGTATAGAGGTGATACTCACAGTATTGATGGGGAATGCGCTTTGTGTAACAGTACCTAAAATTCCCATGTCTAATAGCACGATGTCCGAACACGAACGGGCATTGATACATACCGATCCTTGTTCCATTGGCTGTTACGACTAGCGAGAGAGATAAATTAAAACAAAATATCCAGCAAAAAATTAGAAACGACAGAACATAACTAATCCCCTTCAAATGAACACGTGTCATCTATAAATGCTTTTCTCGTCGAGTGAGTGAGTGAATGATGCGTGTTCCATCATTCTCTTTATCAACCCCACAACAGTAAATCAATAGACGGCATAAAGAACGCCAGAGGTAATCAATTTGAACGTGTAACCACTGCTTCATCTTCATTGAGGGGAACATATAATGCGGTTAGTACACCAACAGGAAACATATGTTTCCTTTACTGTGGGAAAACTGAAAAAACTCTGACATTTATTTGAATGATTTAGGAAGGCATCAGTTATGCATTTGCTACAAATTATCTCCCTTTGACAGTTCCGCCCACCATCATCAGCAAGCTTTCCTCAGACAACCTGAAGCTGAGGGAATCAGACACGGCAGAGCTGGTGTGCAACGTCACGGGGGTGCCACACCCAAATGTCACGTGGTTCAAGCGGAATTTCAGACACGGACGAGGTCATAAAGAACGTACGTACATTGGTACAGGGACATTCACAACTGTTTTGTTTTGTTTTTTAACGCCGCACTCAGTAATATTCCAAACAATAACACGGTCGTCTGTAAATAATCGTATCTGGACCAGATAATCCAGTGATTGATGTCATGAGTAGCGATCTCCGTAGCTTGGATGCGATGACATGTGTCAACCAAATCAGCAAACCTGACTACCCGATCCTGTTAGTCGCTTCTTACAAGCATTGGTCCCAGAAACTCTCCCTACTATGCCACCAGGTTTCACCTTAAGTATAGGGTCTTATAATTTGTTATGGCGTGGTAGTTCAAGTCAGAACAGTTGAACCCGTGGGGAAATATGTTTGCAAGTTTTTCCGGAACATTTCTAATCAATTCTTTTTATAATCCAGTCCCTAAGGGACAGTGGATGTTGGTGGGTGCACGAATTGGTAATTTGGGGGTAGCATCTATAGACAATGCACCAGTGATATCGGGGCTAAGGCACGGAGGGCAATGTTGTCTGAGGTGCGTAATTGACTGTGCAGAGTTGTGGATCCGAAAATCATCAGTAATCAAGTACCAGATTCGACATGTTTCTGATACCTAGTTTGCACTGAATATCCGCACTCCTTTGTCGCCGCAACATGCAACGCAAGGTCAGGTCCTTCAACTATAATCAGATGTCACAGTATATATTACTGAAATACCGTTCCAAGCTGAATAGACTTTAACTCACTCACTCTTGATGTGAAAACCACGACTTGGTGCTGACGTAGAGTTGTATATAGAGTTGTCATTTATGAAATACTGAGAATCACGAAATACTCCTTTCAGTGTTATGCACAGGAAATAATGATCTATCAGAATATGATATATCAATATGTAATTGTATTACATATACACCAAACTGTGTTCTTTCGTATGTCAAAGTGTTACTATCGTCGTGGATTCGTTTGTGTCTAACATTTCATCCCAAGCTTTTTCAGGAAAGTTCTTGGGCTTTCGTTCAAAGAGGATATACCGACGAATTCCTAAATTTATCTAATAAAGGAACACTATTACTGTTTTCAATCTCAGCGAGCACGTTAATATACTTGGGGTTCGTTACATCTTTGAAAGATAAAGGTTAAGTACAGTTCCTCAATCACCAAATACCTGACGGTCCCTTCTCACTGATTGCTGTATCTTAGATATTTTTCACACGTTAGATGAAAAAATAGATTATCCTTTCCTAAGCGAAAGCGCAGTTGGCTGTGGATAAACAAAGGCTTTTTGTCTAATCAGAGCACAGTTCCACGGTCAAACAACACAAAAATAGTTTTTGGTTTTGCAAGAAGTGCATCCGTTTGTGGAATTATTTCCTGCTGTAATTCTGTGTACTTTCAGCGGTACCAGCATAGTTTGATTGGTATTTGTATCGATAAAAGTCCCGAACTTTGACAATACGGTCGAGATAATTTTAGCATGATGCAGAGATTTTATTTCCTGGCAAACTCGTGTAAATTTAATTGGAGGTCTTTTTGGTCGTACCCTCAAAGATTAACGGCTTCACGTAAAACTCAAGGATTTGGCTTCGCCTCATGGAAGAGACGAAGACACATTCCCTCCAGCAACGATCATTTATTGTCTTAAAATGTGCGCCGGTTTTATCTCTCGAGTGGCCGCACAGCGATCTTTAACCGAAAATCTATCTGGATCCTATTTGACTCGAGCCGCAGAAGGAACTGATAAAATCATCCTCACTCACTTTTCTGATTTTATTTCCCTTTTACACTGATCTGTGGCGGCGGTATCAGTGAGTCCATGGGTAGCCACATGTACGATGAGAGTGGGGACTAGATTGGGGTGGAGATTGGACTGAGAAGTCGGCTTTTAATGAGGATACACGGAAGTACATATATGTTAGTGACGGTCAGAGATAAGGAAGCTCTCAGGTCGGTGTCCAGGCCACTTCACAGCGTCGGACAGAACACCATAATGGACGCGCTTCTGCCTATTGTTTGTCCTGAGTCTACAGAGATGGGAAAGGGGATGAGTTACACTGAGAGAATATTTTGTTGGGGAGATGCACTCATCGACACCTTTTTGCAAAGGGAAGTGTAATTCTTCTAATGTGTTAATAACCTCATGAATATTATTATCCTGTAAGTATTTGAAGATAAGTATAACAGAGTGAATCTTTTGTGATGAAAAATTTATCACAAGATATAGATTCCGTTTTTTGTGGAAGATGATGTTATCATGTTAGGTTTGAATTCGTGAGCGTTTGATGTTCTGTCGCTTCATTTCTTAACATGTGTTTTTTTCAAATGAGGAGATGCACTCTGGTACTGAAACAATGCTTTTGCGGATGCTGTTGCACGTTTATTCAAATACAAACTGTCAATACAGAACACAATATGAATGATTATATCACTAATCTATTAAGGCATATTCTTACAGTTAGTTTCTTCAGGAATCAGATTAAGGCCAAGGTGTCTAAGGCACCTCGAGTATGTACAGAGTTGCGTCCCTTATGCGTGTCAGGAACTTATGATTGTGGGTTCGAATCCCAGATTCACCTTGATATTGTCACGTTTGTCAGGCCTGTGCCCCAAGGTGGATTAAGGAAAGTTGTAAACATACAAAACCAGCCTCACTTCTAGAGTTTCCTCAACATCAACAGACACCCATAATGATCAGGAATAGAACTGATCTTCAGCAACTTACGCTTCTCGTATGAGGTGGACAGGTTCGCTGACTTGCTTGACACATGTCATGGTATCGCAATTGCGTAGATCACTTATGCTGTTGATCACTGGATTGTCTGCTCTCATGTAGTTTGTATATTGCTGAGTGCAGCATTAAAGAACAAAACAAATGAATAGTCTAAAGGTCGATAATTGTGCAATAATCTTCATCGAAACATAGCAAACACTCCTTGACAAAACTGAAAGATTGTTCAAGGCGGCAGTTAACCGATGTTTTATTAATAATTACTAATGTGTCACTGGACTTTGTTTCAGGAATCGGTCTAGAAGGGGAAGTGTTGATAATCCACAATGTCACCCGGTACTGTGACGACATCTACGAATGCTACGTTGACAACGGCATTCCCCCAGCTGTCAGCAAAGCCATCAGAGTAGTTGTGGAATGTAAGTCATATGTCGACATGCGCGTTGCCAGCTGTGTTGCCACGGTGAAGACATTTCTTGTAAAAACGCCAGTCAGTTCCAAGGTCACAAAAGCATGTCCTGAAAATTAGATATACTAAAACAGTTTCCATTCCCATACAAGAAATAGCTTAGTGATACATTACGGTTTTTGTCACCTCTGTCACTGTATCTGTACCAGATGTATAGGTCAGTGCGTCTTGAAAACGTACACTGTCTAAACACTGTAGGCTCTGTAGCTCACCTAACAACATTAGCGAGTGAGTGAGTATGGCTTTACGCACTTTTAGCAATATTCCAGCAACATCACGGCGGGGAACACCAGAAATGGGCTTCACATATCGTACCCATGTGGGGAAGCGAACCCGGGTCTTCGGCTAAACGAGAGAACGCTTTACCCACTAGGCTACCCCACCATCTCCTGACCACACTAGATTTGTAAAGTACAAACTACGTTTATAACGAACAGGCTTATAAGGAACTGACAGATATAACGAATCACTTTTACCCTTCCAGTTTCTGTATATTTCAGGGGCGGTGGGGTAGCCAAGTGGTTAAAGCGTTCGCTCGTTACGCCAAAGACCCGGGTTCCATTCCCCACATGAGTACAATGTGTGAAGCCCATTTCTGGTGTCTCCGCCGTGATATTGCTGGAATATTGCTAAAAGCGGCGTAAAACCATACTGACTCACTCACTCACTGTATATTTCAGTAGAAATACGTATAACGAACTACTAGGATAACGAACTGAATAAGTGGTCCCTTTGAGTTCGTTATATAACCATTGTTGACTGTAAATCACCGCGGTGGGGTAGTCTTGTGGTTAAAGCGTTCTTCCGTCACGCCTAAGACCCCCTGTTCGATTCCCCATACGAGTAGAATGTGTGAAGCCCATTTCTGGTGTCTCCCACCCTGATATTGCTGAAATATTGCTAAAGGTGGCGTAAACCTAAGCTCACTCACTCACTGATTACTGTAAATCGGAAGATAAAATACCTCTTTTTCACTTTCTTTTTGCATAATGAATGACCTGTGAATGTCACGATCATAAATTTTGCATGTTTTCAATGAAACCCAAATTCTGTACAAACCTAAGATTGACCATCTGTCACATAGTCCATGCATCTTTACAGTTCCAGAGAGATAATCAAAGATATAAATTAATACTTCTGTGATGTTCAATCCTACTGCGCGCTAACAACACGTCATATTTAAAATGTACAATATATCCACCTAAATGTATAATAAATAATAAAAATAGCTTTCAACTGATCGCCACGGACTTATCATATTAGGCCACTGATAGAAAGAATCTAAAAAAATCTAGAACAGACAACACTGTATTCTATCACTCCGTGTTGCGTGAGTGGTTTCTTAAAAGATGTCGAAATGTGAAAAGGTCCACATTTTTCTTAGTTTCGAGAGCAATTTTCTAAAATCGATACAACGAACAATGACGTCTCTGTTGTCCATTCGTTATAGAAGGAACTACATGATTTCAATAGCAGCAGCTCTTCCGGAAGTGAATGTCACGGCGACCCACATCAATGATGTCTGGAGTCCACGGAACTTCATACAACCCAGCGCTATGTGACCGGCCATGTTTATATAGACTCCTATGACATCATGTTACATGTATATCAGTGCTCTGGTTTTACTCTGCGTGGTGCTATTGTACTGACTGCTGGTCGAGACCCTTCTTTCCTTGACATTGAACACGCAATATGTCGTAAGACACACTGTGAATAGACCAATCCCATGGTAACGCGAAAATACCAGACATCGCTATATAATGCATATATGACTTGTGTCAATAAATACATTCATTTAAAAATATCATAATTGAGGTTCGCAAACCTCTCAAACATTGTGTTGTGGCATCTCCCGAGCCAAACAGCATGATCAAACGTTTCAAGGTTCATTAGAGAGCCATTATTTCTAATTCAGTCTTGATGTCTAAATTTTCTCTTGAAGTACTGACTTGAAATGACGTAGGAACATCATTGCAAGGTTGTGATGAGCTGGAAGGGGTCTTTTATGGGACATACTAACACCCTCCGCAACAATAGGGTTGTCTTCTTCGCAATGTTTACATAATATGAAGTCTGCGTGTTGTAATTACACCATTGAGATGCTTCTGTAAACCAGATGCCCATGTTCGCAAGTCAATGTGTGCCAAATTAGTTAATAAACTAACGTAAAGCAGGCTTCCTGTAGGTTTTGTCCCGCGCGGATTCTGCAGTGGAGGTTTTGTAAAAAACACTCATCAAGACTGTCAGTATTGACGAAGGCAAGAGTCATTGTGTAAATATTGCTAAATGAATACCACGAATTCGGACAAAAAGGAAATGTACCGAAGTGAACTTAATTGTTTAAACTCCCATCTCGGATTTCTTGAATCCATACACATAGGTTGTCTAACCTATCAACCTGCAACTGTATCCTTCGCATCTCAACACTCATCCACCTACACATCTCGCCAGACACAGCTGCCATCGCCATCCGACACAGCTACACTCAATATCACTCATTCTGTCTCCATCCAACAAGCTCCCTTCTACCCTTTCCCCACTAGTCAGGACTTTCACATTATCTCCCCACACTCATTCCATCCACGACTCCTCACTTCCCTTTACCATATCCATGTCGGGAAATCTCGCAGATCTTTGAAATGTGATACACATGTGCATACAGAAAAGGAACGAGGTTTATAGCCACACGTGTCATCACAACACAATACTTTGATTCCATGGCATATAAAAGGTCCTCCCCGTCCGTTACATAAACGTTCCAGTGATGAACCTGATCGACGTATATAAAGGGTTTAGGTTTGTCCCGGAATGACGCGAGAGACTTGACTGATGAATGTCACGTTCTGTTGCAGTTCCACCGGAAGTGGTGATGCCCAACAAGCGTATTGGACAACGTATCGGACGTGAGACCATTTTGGAATGCATTGTCAATGGCAACCCCCCAAGGACTGACGTTCTGGAAGAAGAATGGACGCCAGATAATAACGGACGAACGTTTCACGGTGGAGGCCTACGAGGACATTGAGAACAGGATAGTGACTCTCAGTCTCCGGATTAACCCGCTGGAGAAGCAGGATTTTGGCAGATACGTTTGTGAAGGAAGCAACCATCTAGGAATGGACAGAGAAGAAATGGTCTTATATGGCAAGTGATTTGTTTCCCTTAACATGATTTAACATAGTTTAACAATGTACTTGTATTTTTGGAATGGTAGGTTTTCAACACGTACATACAACTTTTCTAGGTGACTACGATGGAAAAACATGGGTTTTTCTGACCCGTATGATCCTTTGAGTCATACAAAACGACAAAATGATTGGGGTCCATGTTGATTTTATGATGATAATTGCTCATTCTAAAAGTATGGCCCTGGAATGTTTAATGTGAACATTCAAAATGTCATTTTGCGTATCTTACACGATTCAAGGTCAATACTGAGTGTAACCTCCATGTGACTGTATGACAGCTAGCACGCTCCTCTTCATACCCCGTGTCAACCTCCTGATTCTCTGAAGGGGCAGTTTCCGCCATTTCTCGTGTAAGGCATCTTCCAATTGGGACAGGTTCTGTACAGGAGGATCCCTTTGTAGCACTCGACGACCAGTCATGTCCCAGATATGCTGCAAAGGGTTAAGATCGGAGCTGATTCAATCGTGCGATATGTCAGGGGGTGCTTAACTAAGTTCTTTGTGTATGTGTTGTCATCAAAAGATAACGTTTATCACGGGTGGTTGTACGTTTATTGATCACGGAAGGGATTGAGTCCTTTATTGCAAACGTCACTTCTAACTTGTTACAAACACATGAATATCAAGTAATTAGTTGAATAATAGTTTGATTATTTTTATAGAATTTAAGCCGGAAACCACAACAACGCCTTCAACCACACAGAGGCCGTTTTATGAATTAATACCACACAACCCCGACGACGGTGATGAAGACTTTGACGACCGCACGGACGAGGAGAGTAGTTACGTCTCCGACAGGCAACGCCCTGGACAAGCCTCCACTGTGTACCCGGATCACCACCAAGGAGGATACCCAGACAGACAGCAGCCCACCAAATCCCCAACTAGTAGATATAGTGGAGAGACGGGCAGTACGTATAATGTTTATACACATAGGTCTTTGACTGGCATGTGGAAGTTGGTACATTGCCTACGATGTATCATAGTATAGGAGCTCTGATGCACGGTTCAATGTTTACTACGATCATGAATATTAGTGAGCGAGTGAGAGAGTTAAGTTTTACGCCGCACTCAGGAATATTCCAGGTGTATGGCGGCGTCTGTAAATAATCGAGTCTGGACCGAGTCTCCAGTGACCAACAGCATGAACATTGTACTATATGCAATTGGGACAAGATGTGTCAACCAATTCAGCGAGCCTGACCACCCGATCCCGTTAGTCGCCACCTTCGACAACCACGGGTTATTGAAAATCAATTCAAACCCGGATCTTCACGGGTCCGGATATGAAGCTGACAAACCTGAAAACAGCACACATGGTATTCCAACTCACGACCATGGGTTTCTGGCATGCCTAAGGGATGCCACTCGTGCACCCGATTGATCAGGACTGACTGACTGACTGAGTTTAGATTTATGCCGCTTTTAGCAATATTCCAGCAATATCACGGCGGGGGACACCAGAAATGGGCTTTACACATTGTGCCCTTGTGGGCAATCGAACCCTGGTCTTCGGCGTGACGAGCCAACGCTTTAACCACTAGGCTACCCCACCGGCCCGATTGATCATGAAGAAAAATGTGTTGGTGTTCTCCTATTTGTTCATTGCTATTACCAATCAGCACCAATTAACTACTGAGTTTCCCTTGTTAAGTGCCCACCATGGCCATCTTATCCCTGTTGTTGTACTTACATAGCTATTTGCTTCCTAGTTTTTTCACCTCATTAAAAGCAAGAATATAGTCCGAAGTTGACATCCATACATTTTCACCCCTTATGTGTACCTTAATTAAATGCATTAAAGGCTTTAACTTGTTTAATGTATTCAATGACGCTACAGCTGCAGTTCTGATCCATTCTGTGGAACGAGTTCAGAAGTTTCAATAGAAAAATAGTCCTCTAACAATAAGCTCTTTCAGAGCTTCCACGTTTACCAAGAGACGTCTTAGAAGCGTGTAATCTTACCTTGTATACAAAAAGTATATTTGATATATCAAATAACACAGTTACATGTTCGTCACATCATTTGACGCATTGACATCAGTATCTTACTGAGTGTAATATATATTGACACTTTTAAATGAATTTTGGTAACGTTACCTTCTGTGTACAAATTATACCATGAATGTATATCAGATGGTACAAGGACTTCCTGATGAAACACTGAATCGGTGAACATGGAATTACTCATATTTACACCAATATCAGATGTTTAGGATGTAAAGTAATAACACATTCATTGAAATGGATTTCATTACAGAGATTCAAATGACAGATTAAAGTAATAAATTCCAAGCTTATTGGCTTGATTATATTGTAATGTCTCTTGTTAATATTTGTATTGCAATTAAATCGATAGGACAAAATACGTGAAAGGTTAATACCTGTACATTATGCATTCTTTATCATCTAATCTCATATGAAAATGGCCATATCAGCTCTCCAAGATATTTTTGGCAGCAGTAATCTCAAGAAATCTAATCAATGTTTGAAGTGAATTCCTCATTGTTTTTCTAATTTTTTTCAGATGATCCTAGATCCATTCTCCGTCAAGGAAACTGTGCCTCAGATGAAAAATATACTTTTATTGCATCCATATTGACTGTGATGAATATTTGGTTGATTTCTTGACCTCAACATATTGTATCATAGCTGACACCAAAGTGAAGATCACATGACGTCACATCCGGCGGGTATATGACCCAATGAGAAATCTGAACAAGAAAGGTTTGCAGTGTTTAGACTGAAGAATACGGTTGCAGATGGACCTTGTGTGTGTGATTTGAACAAGTGGTGTCTAGTATCGAAGGCAAAGATTTTATCAGGCAGTATTACTGATTGGAAACCCCTTTCACGTTGTCATGATGCATCTCGTGGATGCCCAACACTGAGCAGAGATACATGCACTCCCTGGAACCAAATGAACACAAGGATGACGAACACATCTATATAGGGTTATGGCTTAACCCGACATCACACATCTGACGAGATGTGCGTGAAAGCAAAGACGGTGTTTTTAATGGTTATTAACTGTAATGAAACTGGTCCATACCAGGCAGTGGAGTTCAAATCAATATGTTTGCATTTGCTACTTCTGTGACATGTCCAGGTTCTGTACAAAGGTATTTAAACTAGTTCAAACGTGTACAATACACTGCTCTCTTGTGTTGTATGATATCAATGATTGTATGCATAGTTCTGTATGCAAGTGAATCGTTCAACATATCCAAATTCCTTCTTTGATCAACGAAGCCATCATTCCGATTTATATGTATCTTTTACGAATGTTTCAAAAGGTGGGATTAATATATCAGGAAAACAATTATTTTAATGAAACAAATTTGGAAAATGACATAAAATCCTATATTAATTATACATTTAAATACAATCTTAATTTTTGCGAAAACATATTCGTATATTACGACACACTTTTTTTTAAAATGATCTCATAGTATTGATTAATATTAACCAGTGTCTTGTATTAGCTCAAAATTCCATTTAGGATTTTTATGCTATTATAGTATTACTAAATATGTAGAACACATTGCAAACAAATGTCCTCCCAACCGGAGAGTTATTTCGCTCTTCTATGCACCTTCACTGTTGAAGTCCACCCTTTATGACCAAAGGTTATATGACCTTGATCCCTTGATCATTTCTTAAATAGGTTGAATACTTGAGATTAAGTCGTTCACATTGAAACTCGAGTTCACACCCTTTCATATGAACATAATATGTGTTGTTGCATAAGCCACGTTTGGCCAAATTCTTGCATATTTAATCGTCTTAATTTGTATCCGGGATAAATGAAAAAAATGTTTTATAAGTGTTATCCTTTGCATCACTATTCAAAGTCATTAAACTACATTAGTACTAAACTACACAAAGCATTCGCCATTTCATCAGGAATCACCTTCTCGTTGTTTGTGTTTGATTGCCATTTCTCAAATAGTGAATTTTAGGTACTAATTGAAGCTGCTGTAATTATTATCCCAGATCTGAAATGATGTTGTTTCTCCATCTTTAATGGATCAGAGTCTCAGTTCCCCACCCTCCCTTCATGCACCGCATAACGGAGCATATTGCACCCCCTCTGTACATACGACTGTGTAGGTATTGATTGAACGATCTCTGGACGTGTGTATCAATGCTGTACATATTTATGGGAGATTGCTATGGTGCTATCAAGCTAAACGTAGTTAGTGTATTTAATTATTAAACAAGGGGTCGTCGCCCTCAAAATACCGAACACGCTGCATTGATTATGGCTATCAAAAACACACTCCTCTAGTCAGTAAACCAATTTTGATAATCTAATTCATTCTGAAATAGCCGGTTGCTATAGTAAGTAAGCGACAACGTCCTAATCTCAAACGGACTTCCACTGATAGAATGTTACAATTACGTGGAGATCCGTGTTTTTCTACACATTGTGGAACTAAGGTCCCAGATGCAAAGGTAATTGCTGGGTCAAGGCCAGATAACACTACTATATATGAATGGTTATTTAGGTAAAATATTGGGAAATTGGTTGTGCGATTATCATGTTCATATAGTTTAGAAATTGCATACATTTGTCAGTATTACCTTTGCTAGTGGATTTGTATACCGACAGGCTTCAAATTGTGTTCACAAACTACACAATATAGCATGCTTTAACATAGCAAAACACCCAAAACAATTTATAGGAAATATTTATTTGAAGATGTAGTATCTTTAAGCTGTATAGTTGGCTCAGGAGTTCGGCATTCGAAGACGTTAATCTAGAATGTTAACACAAATTGATGTGTTTAGATATTGCTTCGATTTCTTACCATGATGTGATGAGACAAACACATTGTTGTACCTCGTGTTTGAATCCATGTATGCTGGGCAGCGTTCCAGGATACAATGCTAGTCCTCGTTGGCAACTTGAGTGTACGTGTGACTTCCATGCTGTCGTCCCAATCCTCACCTGTACAGTAGGTCTATCTAGGAGCACTCCTTACATCTTCTCATGAAGCACCACACAGTCAACTAGCTAAACGGTTCAATGTTCAGTATATAATACAGAGTGTACTTGATTTGTGATAACAATGATGCAAGTTGTACTATTAAGTACATATTTCTGAAGTTATGATTTGACCATTTTGATTATAAATATATTCTGATCAATAAAGCTAAGGATCGTGATTTTATTTGGGTGTTTTTATGACATTGTGTGCAATGTCTTTGTGCCGCAAATATTCTGATACCTTTTTTGTTCGGTCTATTTTTGTTTTGGGTAAATTCCGGCTACTGCAATTGCACAAAATCACTGCCTTGACAGGCAATGTTAACTTACGTTTTTATGATAATTTATTATTAGTTTGTCTTGGAATATTTTTGTTTTAGAAACTACCATGCGTGTATTATATGCTCAGTGATGTTGTTGGACGAACCCCTCCTTCAGTATTCTTCGTTATTTATTTCTTCATCAGTTGAAACTGATATCTTTGTATATTCCCACCATCTTTCACTGTCTTGTTGAAATCATCCATGGCAAATTGTAGATAATAAACTATGTATATTTAAACCTGTCTGTGTTTTCTTCAACATCTATCGGTATGATCGCCTAACTGCCTAACAAGGACAATAGACAGAGAATGCTGTACGTGAGTGCGTGTCTTTCTGAATGAGGCAGAATTCTTTTTATTTTGTAAAGTTAGTGAACACATATGTGAGTGTAATAATCTCTTTATAATTTCTTGATATTATATTAATTTATCAATTTTCCATTGTTTATTCTTTTTTTCAGAAAACAATGCACAGATTACGATCACTTCAACAGTGTGTTTCGTGTGTGACATCATTCCGACCTTACGTGTTACCTTACACTAAGATGTAAATGACGTCAACAATGCAATCTTAATGACGTAAACTATGCAATAATGCCCATAACGTGCTATTTACACATATGGTTTTATTAACTTTGTGTATTTAACAATAATATGACATTGGTTTGTACGCGTCGACAATTTACGTATGTAAACATATTAATATTGTGTCCAACTTGCGGCAATATTCATCTCCCATCTTCAAGATCAGTGATGGGATCGGGTGGTCAGGATTGCTGATTCAGCTGATCCATGTCATCGTATACCAGTTGCGACGATCGATGCTCGTGTTGTCAGTCACAGGATTGTCTGGTCCAGACTTGATTATTTAGAGACTGTCGTCATACATCATTCATCTTATATTTTAATTGCAATAAATTCCTGAACACTCAGTGACTGTTGGGGTACGTAGCGTCCTTGACCTTGCTGTGTGCATATAAGTGCAAGGACGCATCATCGACACAGGTCCCAGTGCACACACAATTCATCCCTCCTCTTCAACACCGGTAAATGTTTAAGATGAAGAGCGTGCACGCTGGCACATTTTGTACGTGCAGAGAAACATTCTCGAACACAGAACACACGTCTGTATGTGCAGTGAAGTCTGTAACCAGTGATGTGTCCGGACTCACCCCCGGGACTATCACTCCAGCCCACACGATAGTTTATATCAGAGTTGGCCTTGGCATCATAGGGTGACGTCTTCATTTACATATGTGCTTCACATACAAGTTTAAAGTACACATATTATTTCAATATATCATCATGTGATATTATCTTACAACCAGCAACACACACATCTCACTATGGACCTATCTCTGGTCCATTAAAATCACATCACTTTTACTCCATGCGATGGTTGTCTGCGTCAAGATATGAAGATGGCAGCCTTCAAAAATGATTCGGCACCCTATTTTCACTTCATTCGGAAACTGCCAAGGAAAAATGCCCCAGAATACTGCTATGCTCCACGTGGAAACCCATTTGGGTGTAGATCCTATGTACATGATGCTGGTACACAACAAGATATAGAGAAAAGCTAAATGTAACTGCCTCATTGTCTAATGGATTTAGATGGCTCAATATCTGGCCGCGTAATGCCAAAACATGGTACTTATTGTTGCGGTGCCTGATGCTCGGCCGTTTGAGGATAAACGAATTTGTCGGCTCGGATACGATATAGCGAGAGAGGTATTTATGTTGAAACTGTTGCATGGTATCTCGGTGGGCTAGACCTATGACACTGACATTCGTCTGGACTAGTAGAGACACACACAAACACGCGCGCGCACGCACGCACACACACACACATTATAACAGTACAATCTGCAAATATATCTGTTTTCCTGATACAGAAATCCGACATGTTTGTCTGAATGCTTCGCTCGCAAATCTAATTAGCCCCTGATTCGAAAGTTCACCTCACTCCACGTATGGAGGTATCCTTAAATCTCCATGCAGAGCGATATCGTATGAGTGTAAAATATATCACAGCGATTAAACAGACGTAAGACGTCGCCTACACATCAGTGTAAACATCAAACATTAATGGCATATGTGATTCTGTAATTAGCGATGACAATACCATAACACTGCAACCTTTTAACACACATTTACAGATTCACATTCTGCAAAGATATTGTTTCTTTAAGTGTTTACAGCATAGTGGAAATGAATAATTATCGTAGTATAATGCAAAATCTTTGAATCGGTGAACGGGCGTTGATATACGTTATAATTGTTACTTTATTATTCTAAGTTTTCTTGTGTACTCAACGCAGTGCTTGCCTCAACAATCGTCAAAGTAATTATCATATGTCCGACATGACCATGAAATATTTATAAAGGCCACTGTATACACTTGACCCTTACCCTCCCCATGTCTCAAAACCTCCTACAGAATTACGTGTTGAAAATGTCTCCGAAATTCTAATCACGACAAACAGATATTTATGGGTGCTATGTTTTAACGCCCGCCTATATATCTCTCGACGACCTGGCCTGCAAATTCCATTTGTTCGGCCTCTGACTCAATTAGACCAATGACTCAGCCCTCTAACCAAAGCATGTTAAACCCATGTATCAACAGAGCTTCCTCTCAGTTCTCTATCGCCGAATCGAGAAGGCCACTATTGATAAGCGTGAAAACCTCTTAATATTCTTTCCAATAATAAAATCGGGCTGACTTATCAAATAATAGAGAAATATAATCTGAGGGCGGATGTCGTATTGGTCTAATTTTAGAAAAGGTCATTATACAGTATGATGGGGATTATTGGGAGGAAGAAAGGATCATCTGAAGGTTAGGGCCTCGTGTCTTGTGTAATATTAATTGGGAACAGCCCGTTGTTGGTTTCAGAATTAATGATTTTGTGACCAGTGTTAAAACTTTCATTCAAACAACATTTCAACCCTCTGATATTTTAATTAACAAGGGTGCGGTGGGGTAGCCTAGTGGTTCAAGCGTTCGCTCGTCACGCCGAAGGCCCGTGTTCGATTCCCCACATGGGTACAATGTGTGAAGCCCATTTCTGGTGTCCCCAGACGTGATATTGCTGGAATATTGTTAAAGCGGCGTAAAAAACAACTCACTCACTCACCAGGTTTGGTGTATATCAGTAGGTAGATAACAACTGAATGTTTTCATTGTGATCAGGTAAAATATATTGCTTATGTATAGGTACTAAACAAAAAGGTTAGGTATTATTGATATTTTGGGAAATATTTTTTAATATCCCAAAACTTGTTTAAGCTTCCGAACATCCGAATTTGTTCGTATTCATTGGGAACACCCATGGCTACAGTGTTGAGTCGTTCCAGGATAATGCCCGGGTTTGATTCCCCATATGGTACAATTTGTGAAGCCCATTTCTGGTGTCCCCCGCCGTGATATTGCTGGAATATTGCTGAAGTCGACGTAAAGCCATACTCACTCACTTACTTTCAACATGACGTTACTATATAACATGAATAAAATGAAACATATTATAAGCGGCGTCAAACAAACACACACATTTTTATCAATATTTGCTTTGAAATATCAAATTTGTTAAAAGTGTTATTTTACGTCGAAGAAACATGATATGTCTATAATCATATCTACACACTTTCAGACATGAAATTGACACGTTTGCGGGAGAGTTATGTACATAAAACGTCAGGACAACACTTAAATTTCGTCTATTTGAAATGTTTTTAAATATCCCAAATATTTGATCCAGGCGCCAAGTAAGCATCAAGATAGCACTAAATATAACAGTGAAAGGGTCATGACTTTGTACACAAAGCGCCAGATGGTTTTTGTCCTTGTGAGTTTGAGTGAAGTTTTAAATTAGAAACTGCTAACATGCTCTAGGCGACTAGCATCTAGTTACAACACAAGATAACGGCGCTATATACAGAACTATTTAATCTTGGTTACTGTAACTGTTCTTTAAAATCTGACATGTTTGGTAAGCATAAAATTGTTTGATTTTCACCAAGACTATTGGTGTTACCAATGTGGAAACTGGAAGATGCTAAAGCAGTGGTCTTATATTGCTGCAGTCCTTTTTTCAAACAATTGAAAACTGAAATCAATATTAAACTCAAACATAGTAGACAATTTGAGTTTGGTGAATAGTTTACTTAAGTTGTTTGGGCTTTTTTATTTTTTATTTAAAAAATGCATTTGAGTAAAAAAAATCAGCTGTTTCAAATTGTCAAACTTTTTTGTCAGAAATCGGGGCCTGGCCTTACAATTGTTTTTGCTGGCATCAGTATCATACGAATATTTGTATAGTGCCAGTATCCAGCTCAGTTGCTCAAAGGCGCATTTATTTTCCCTCGATCATTGGATGTCAATGTCAACGGCACATCGTATTTTCAATCTCAATTCCCTGGGGATCGTACAACTCTTGCAGCCATTTAGGCGCACCAAGTTAATGTGGCTTTCACATCAGGTTGTTTCAAAGTTAAACAACATATATGCGTAAGTTTCATTTTAAGCTGCTTATGGCAATGATTCGGTTGTATAATGACAATACACACAACAAAATTATTTCCGATTTCCACAGTGTGCATTAGAACATGGGTCGGACCTTAAACGGCTAGGCTACTCCATATTCTCTTTTTAAGATTGCCTGAATTATTTAAGAATGTTCCTCGTGCTACATTAATTAATTAATTACTTCATAATGATATTTAATGTCACTGTTATAATTTAATGATTTGAAGCATCAGAATATTTTTCGCGCATGGTTCTCATGTTGGGTTACGACCCGGACCTTCGTTGTGACGCGCTGCCGCTTCAACCATCAGGCTACCCAACCGGCGGGACGCCAGAGCGGATAAAGAGCGATTTGGGATCTGTTGTGAAGTAAAATGCGCCGAGGGAGCACTTTGACCACAATCACATTTATGGCATATTTCTCCAGCAATTGCATCTCATCGTTGTGATGGCAGTTAAGGCGACGCGGATCTGAGGCTTTTGTGAAACCACAGAGTTGCGTCCCTTCCATCAAAACGACAGCATTAAAATGTTGACAATATGGCTGTTCAATTCTGTTATCTTGTGAGACTAATTGGCACTTCATGTGTACATGTAGCTGTATCAAACATACACGTATTGGATTGTTTATACTGTAGTTTTCGTCATATCTGTGAAATCATGTACTCAACTCTTTGGTTTATTGCCAAACTACACGCAAAGAATACATCCACTTCACCGTTGACGACAACAATTCACACCAAAGTGTATGTTTCTCTTCCATGTAGGATGCAGTGTAAATAAAGATCGATCGTCCAAAATACACCAACATCTGTAGAAACTCCAGGCAAAGAACAGCCAGTAGACGCGGTGTTTCTAAAACACCTTAATATCTCAAGAGCAGGAATTTATTTTCATTTCCCACTTCTGTCAACGTATTTAAATTGAACAACGCTTTTCTTGTCAGTTTGGCAGTTAAATGTGCTTAAGTGTAGAAGTAATGGCTGGGATTTGACTGTTGTGGCCGGTCATGTCAGCTAACTCAATTGTACTGGCACTTGTCTTGGGGTGTTATTGATCTGAGGCTAAACTAGCAGCTTTATTACACGGGAGACAGGGGGATAAATGCCCCTGCTCAAGGCGTGTTGGAGAGGAGTAGTGATTTATTTTCACTTTCGTTGTTTTATTTACCATTGCTTAAGTGGTGCAGGAAAGCATTATAACGCTGAATGGCTAATTTCGTTTTGTAAGAACTTAATGGCAAAGTAGGTGGGGTGTAAAAACAGAGAGTTTTTTTAAGGCTACATAAAATGTTATGTATTACTTTCAAATCAGTGTTGTTGTTTCACTTTCAGATGGGATAAGTACAGACATCATTTATTTCGAACATGTGGAGATAAAGATACCACTTCCAGATGAATTTTATCATTTATGTCGTTAAGGTATCTTGATGCATGTGACAATAGGCATGTATACACGCGTGTTTGTAGGCAGTTGAAAGAAATATACGAGCTCTGGGGTCTCCCGTGTCTTGTTGAGCTGACAGACAGAATCAATCACGTAAAATGCAAACATTGTTATCAATTTACTGTGATAGGGGCTTTTGCTGGAGGATTATCATGAGAAGTTCTGTGTTGATGCATGGCATTTCAGAAAGAAGTATGTTGTGTCAAAATGATATCACGTCCACAAAAGACAAGCACCACATCCAACTGTCAAATATTGTAGACAGTTTGATCAATGAGGCCAGGATGGTCATTTATTATAGAGGAGGCATGTTGTTGTTGGGTGGGGAGGAAATGAGTTGGCTACGGGGATTAAGAATCCCATCATCATCACCATAACCATCACCATCACTAATCCCACGAAATCTCACCTCAGCATCCAGACTCTCAATTCATGATCCATTTAATAGATTTTCCAACAGCATATCAATATCTAACAGTAAAACAATTTTGCAAACTCCTGTCAGATATGAAAGAATGGTTATTGTCACGGAGCCCGTTAATACAAATCTCAAAAGCCAATCACCCCAATTTCTAACACCCCCGAACACGGCAAGGAGGGGCTGACATGTAGTTGAGCATTCAATACCACATGAACATCTAAATCACTGTGTGTATTTATATCCCCATGAGCCAACAAACCAGTGTCTATCTCCCTAGATTATCACCATGTTACCAAAATTCTGGCCCGGTTAATTCCACTGACATTATCGGGCTTCACTCAACAGCGTCTGGAACATCTCGTCTCTCACTTCCCGAAACAGCTCCTCTCTATCAGTGTGCTGGCTGTACCTTTCCAGGAAGATTCCTACCACCTGTCTCAACCTAAATCTATATACTGAACACATTCCTTACACCTACCCTACACATGGCTAGTGTTGTAAAGCGTATTAGCTTTCTTTGATAAACTTTTTTTAAACTTTACAACTGTCTTCTTTCACAGAGACATATCAAGTGAAGGAAGGGGTGTTTTTCACGGTTTTGTTGTAATTACCGGAAGTACATCTCATTTACCTCCCTTTGACTCGCACAAGGTTGGATAAACAAACACATGGGACTTACATGACATGTATTAGCTGGATTGAATACGAATGTGGGTTGAGAACTACTGGAAGTGATGTGATGTGTGAAAGGTTTGTCATGCGAGACCTTCACCACTGTTGTCTCAGCATGGGGCAGCCATGGGTCCAGGGAGGGGGATTACGTGGGTTGTCTTGAAATACTGACTGGTGTTTGACAGACGCCCCGCTAGCACCTGAGAAGAGGAAGAGGGTACTCTTTCTATCTCTGACTGAATAAACACCAGTAGAAGTAGAATCTATATCCTACACTATACATGCAAGAAAGATATGTTTTCTCTGACACAATGTTGATGTAAGATGTTTTCGGTCAGTGGAGGATATATTTCCTGAAATACTTACAAGCTGGATGCATCTGCTATCCTTAATGTAGATTTGTGATATTCTGTCAGTATATCAACTTACATGTACAGCCAAATAAGATTCAGAAACGGATAATGACGAACTTAAAGGTCATTTATGTTAAGTTGTATACAAATCAAGTTCTCTGCCGTGATATGGCTAGAACGTTTTCATTGCTTAAGGCGGCGTAAAACAATACTCAGTCACTCTCTTGGAACTTCTTCTCACCTCACGGTAAACATATGGTTATGACTTTACAATACAAACCCAACAACATTTGATCTTAAGAGATGGGAAGGCACCATGAAGAATGTTAATCATGCAGATCCATCCATCTGTGTGGCGGTAGCACTGCAGGTGAACTATCTGGTCAGCCGAATGGTTGGTTAATCATGGGGATTATTGACGCTCGACGTGGTCTTATTAGTTTAGAATTGGGTCATGATTGTAGCTGTTGAACCTAAGGATGAAAGAACCATTACCAGTTGAGCTGTAAACACACAAATATCAAACTGCTGTGCACAATGAATGTTGTGTTAAGCTGTCATCATGGAATCTTTGTCTGGATTGAGAGAGTGAGTTGAATTTTAGCACTGCTTTAAACAGTATTTAAATTATATAACGGCATGTCGGCTTACTGTGGGAGGAAATTCCGAAATGATGCAGGTCGAAATGTGAGTGAGTGAGTTAAGTTTTACGCCGCACACAGCAATATTCCAGCTATATGGCGCCGGTCTGTAAATAATCGAGTCTGAACCACACAATCCAGTGATCAACAGCATGAGCATCGATCTCCGCAATTGGGAACCGATGACATGTGTCAACCAAGTCAGCGAGCCTGTTAGTCGCCTCTTACGACAAGCATGGGTTACTGAAGATCAATATTCTAACCCGGACCTTCACGGGTAGTTGAAATGTGAAACACAAAAAACAACATATGCTGTTAACAAACCCAGCAGCTGAATCTGGGCGCATAGGGATTCGATCATTGTCTGAAACCATCGTGGATTACACACAGGGTAAACGTCAGTACTGAAGAAGTTTTGTAATCCGAGGACCTAATTCCATCTATAGATTCTCACAGGAAACACCTGGACCTTTCTAAAATTTTGCAATCGACATTTAGCGTTTCGTTGAGGTTAATGTTACAACAAATATAACATAATTAAACATAAGAAATTAAACAACATTTAGGTCAGTCATTGATTGAAATCGTGAAACTGTCAGTAGTTAGAACTGTTGCAGCATCCAGTAAGTGAGTGAGTTTGGTTTTACGCCGCTTTTAGCAATATTCCAGCAATATCACGACGGGGGACACCAGAAATGGGCTTCACACAATGTACCCATATCATGGGGAATCGAACCCGGGTCTTCGGCGTGACGAGCCAACGCTTTAACCAGTAAGCTACCCCACCGCCTCTGTTGCAACATCCAAATAAAGGCATGTGATATAAAATTACTATACGCTAAATTTCGAGAGTAATGAGACTACCATGTGATAATGGGTATTGTACTTTTTATACGGTATTGTACATGTACGCCTATAGGGTATTGTACATGTACGCCTATACGGTATTGTACATGTTACGCCTAGGGTATTGTACATGTACGCCTATACGGTATTGTACATGTACGCCTAACATTCTCATTGCGACTCTTACATGCCGTACTTCTTCAACATGCTGAATATAGATTCAAATTTGTCAATACTCTCAGACGAACAGGGAATAATACTGAAGCGACGCTAACATTCCGAATCTATTCAATTGGATCCCTAATGTAGTGTTTTATTAAAACATGAGATTCCTCGTCTGTACACCATAATGAATACCATTCACAGACCAAAATCAAGCTGCAGTTGTGATAATCCTCATTGGGACCTTCGACCTTTCCATCAGCAGCAGAGACAGCACTTTGACGGTCAATCGTTAGCAGAATTCGGCTTGAACTGTTTGCGTTTGCTCTTCTGCATCTTTACGGAAGTGAAGGACACAAGAACGCCCATAATTCCATCTTGACCTGCGTGCTAATGCTACACTCCAAGATGAAGAGATTACCTCTATACAGCCTTGTCAAACATGCGGAGAAGCAAAGGGGAGAAGAGTATGCCGAGTCACGTCTTCTCTATCTGCATCAAATGTACAGAGATGAATCGTGCCATGTACCAGATGGTTTCATCATATACCACTCTGTAGTGTAGTACGGAGGTGTGCCCATACATTTTGTTAGTGGTAACAGGACTTGTTCTGAAATTATTTATTTTTTCTTTGACATACACTTTTATGTTTTTACTTTTGTTGCATTTTGACATACACTTTTATGTTTTATGTTTATGCAGTTTAACTATTGGTTATATGGCTTATTGATGACGTGATGAATATTTCATTTTGCCAGTCACAATGGTTCTTCGAAAAGCATTTTAGACATCTTCACAACATTCAAAATTGTGTCGATTGTATGTTTGTACTGCAGTTTAATCATTGGTTATATAGCTCTTTAGTTATAGGTTCATAATTTTCTTATTGACATGTACAGTTGTAGCGATTGTACATTTGTACATTTTAATCAACATGGTTTGGCCAGAGGGATTATTTCGGATTTCGTTTTCATTAATTTCTCTCGTTTCTTATACACAAGTGTTTCTATTGCCGTTTGATTAATATACCGCATGTATGTGATTACTCCCGAATATGGAATGGTTCGCAGGTTGTTCAATCGGATCAATATTCTAAGAATGGTGCAAGAGTTCCATTTGTTAGTTCTGTGATGTTATCATTCACAGATTATTGATTAACTTGATGAGTTCAAATCTCAGATTCCAGAGTGTTTCCAGTAGTAAGGTCCTCACATTTTTAATAAAAATCAAATCCCTAGAACAACACAAGCAGAAGGTACGAGATCACTATGACATAAATACTTTTGCAGTAAATCATTCCAATATCCCAGTTTACACCTATATCAAAACCAGACATGCTGCAAAGAGGTGGGGGTGACTTCAATAAGGATCTAAAAACGTTCGACATCAAAGTTCGGAAGTCCTACTTTTTCATTTACCAAACCTCGGAAGGAATAATAATAAGATTAGCATCTTGAAACTTTTTTATGAAGCAATGTGGTGTTTTGCCAGTGTGGCGTGGCATGCAATCTTCAGTCCGGGGCAAGACCCACTCCAGCAGTGCTTGCCTCCAATACCGCACGGAGACGCCGGGCAAAATCAACACAGAGACTTTTAACTTTTCCTTTGCAAACACTTCCAATATCGGGAGAGTCTCCCAAAAACGTCAATATAGCCACAGTCCAATCGAAGGGAAGTAAATCTTATAATTCTCATCTCCTTTGAGTTCAATTTCGTCGCTTGATAGTCAAGTAGGATATGAAGCGCAACGCTGGATATTTCCTTTGCCGGGTCCTTGATTTCAATTACCGTCAAAGAGTTGGTCTAATGTGATCACAGGTTTTCTTCAAGACATATTTGCTGTGAAAAACAGACTGCCGAAACGGTCAAAGTATATATGTAGACACTGTCCCTCAGGTAGTGGTATTTTCTTTCCGTTTTCACTGATGAGTGCTCGTACCTTTCGCAAAGAAAATATTTAACGTCGCACGTTCTCTTTGATACGTTTTCTCTCGACCTACACACATTTCCTGCCTAATGGAAACGTGCCAGTGGTATCCATTCAAACCACGGATAGGACAGTTTCTACTATTACGGAAAATATCTTCAAATGGACACGTTAGGATACACAGTAATGTGTTTTGTGAATGGTAATTGAGGCAAAGATGAAAAACTTCACGAGAAGTGTTCGTGACCTCAATTTCATTGATAGCTGATGTAAAATCATATTTGATAAATTACTGTTTTTCAATGGATTTTCTTGTTATTGGAGGACGTTCAATTGGGATGTTTTCCTTCATGGGGAATACGAAACCAATGGGTTAAACGTGGATCACATTCAACTCGGTGCTGACTCAGGCTTGTCAGCTGATGTCAATTGACAAATATCATTTTTATATTAACCCACTACCATCCGGTCGACGCAACATTCTTCATGTAAGGGTTACTTGAAGTTTAATTTTACATCTGGCCTGAAAATGTAGTTGTAGAAGGTTCCGTTATTTGTGTAAAATAAAGTAATGTGGAAAGGGTGGATGGAGGAATATGCTTTGCGCTGCATTCCGCAATAATACCGTTATGTTATAACGGGACACTGGGGAACATCACACCACGGATTTGATCAGGGATAGCACTTAAAACTTTAATGAAGCTTTAAGGTTTTATGGTGGTGATTTGGAGGACATTTCCAAATTTGACCAGCTTATGTGAAAATAATGTCGGATACAGAATTCCATTTTTAAAATGTATTTTGTCATTTCTTTTTTTTTCGTGTTTTGAGTTGGTGTTTTAGTTTCTTGTTTTAGTTGGGTCAGGATACGCTCACATTACCGTTTGAAAATGATGCTTAAGCTAACGGAATCGTTAAATGGTTCTGCTTTAGGCAGAGGGACGGCGAGGTAGTCTGGTGGTTAAAGCGTTCGCTCGTCACGCCGACGACCCGGGTTCAATTCCCCACATGAGTACAATGTGTGAAGTCCTTTTCTTGTGTGCCCCGCCGTGGGTTTGCTGGAATATTGCTAAAAGCGGCGTTAAAAAATACTCACAGCATTAGGCAGAGACGTCTCGATTTTTTTAAAATGGATAATGTCGCTTGTATTTACAGCACACGCAGTATCCGACCAATCTGTTTCAGAATCTCCAGGTTGTGTCTAGACAACAGAACGAAGCCTAAGCGTTCTTTCACACAGATATGATTTATGATAGAACAGATCTAGAATATGCTTGAATATGACACCCGCTGTCAAAATTATCATAATATTCCGAACGCTTGCTGCTTTGAGTATTTACGGTTTTTATTGAATATGTGTATGCCGCTGACATTTTAAGGCTCAGTTTCTCCTCTCTCTCTCTCTCTCTGTAGGATTGCATTATCAACGAAAAGAAGTTTAACAGTGCAATTGCAACCACACGTTACAATGCTATATATCCCATGTCATATCTCGGCGGCAGATACACACCATTTTGAAGACACAGTGCCGCCATAATGATCAAAATCATCTGTAAATCCAACAAAACATTTTAAGAATACTGATAACATGTCATTCGATCTGCTTTTTAAGACTCCATCACGATGAAGTGCAACCCCCTGTTGCCATCCACCGGGCATGTTGTTGCCATAACAGCCATTTCTCACCCTAGACATTTACCGGAGTGTTAAACATTCCACCAGGAGGAACCCCATTCTCTCAGGTAATGCATTGTGTGTTATTACAGAAAATGTTCCCCTTTCAGTCAATAAAACCCCTAATTTATTCCACATTGGAGATTTCTCTGGGATGCTTGAAATCGGTATCAGGCACGCAAGAAGGGCATGAGGAATTTGGATCTTCGTCCCTTGACCATTTGTATTGCACTAGGAAAATAAATAGAGATATTTATGTTTATTATACCCGTGTGGTGTGTGATATAACGTATAACTGAATGTGTACTGAAACAATAATCATATTAGTTGCACATGCTGTATCGTTGGAAAAAGCAAACTGTTTTCGTGATCACGTCTCTGATATGGTTTTATGTGTATATCATGTACAGAACATGTATTTAATATGCCGTATCTCTGTTTCACTATGAACGAATGAACAAATATACTGAAATTGGTTTCAGTTGGTATAGACAACATGCAATTTTATGCAGTGCCCGTTAGAGCTAAGTTGATAAGATGAGTAATTGTATTACCATATCTGTAATTTTAACGGAACTAAGACCATCGCTCACCAAATTCAGACATATGGGGTCTACTGCAATTGTACATCATTATCTCCAAACAATATCGACCACTAGTTTGTATGGCTAAGACTCGAATATATCTACAGGCCGTCATGATAGTGGGTGAGTGAGCTGGGTTTTACGCCGCTTTTAGCAATATTCCAGGAATATCACGGCGGGGGACACCAAAAATGGGCTTCACACATTGTACCCATGTGGGGAATCGAACCCGGTCCTTCGGCGTGAAGAGCAAACGCTTTAACCACTAGGCTACCCCACCGCCTTCGTCATGGATATTGAGCATTTTCGCTTTTCAGAGATTCATTCAGGTTTATTGCGATTTTCCTTTCTGGTGTACCCCCGCCTTGATATTGCTGGAATATTGCTAAAAGCGGCGTAAAATCAAACTCACTCACTCACTCATTGCGATTTTACTTATCACGCCACACAGAACTGAAGAAAATTGAGACTGATTATTCTCTGGTGTTGACGTTGTTTTGTATTTACTGCCGCGTACAAAAAATGAAATTAGTTCGAGCAACAATTTCCACTACATTTTTATTAAATAATAATTACTAAGTCTTCTAATCTTACCTTAATATAATTTTATTATGTTGATGATTTTATATTGATTTGTTTCGGAATATTTTTCCTACACTCAGATTACGAACGCGTGCACGAATTAATATATTTATGTATTTATTAAGTACAATAAGAGTCGTTTTTGACTCAAGTTATTGAATTCCTGTTCCTATACTCCTGATGGATTACTGCTGAAATAAACCAATATTTGAAACGCTTGAGAGTGTTTGTGTTTCACTATTACAAGCAATCCAATCATCTTGGTGGAGAGTGAGTGAGTTTAGTTTTACGCCGCTTGCTGCTGCAGTATTCCAGCAACATCATGGCGGGGGACACCAGAAATTGGCTTCACACATTGTACCCATATGGGGAATAGAACCCGGATCTTCGACGTGACGAGTGACCGCTTTACCACTAGGCTACCCTACCGCCCCTCTTGGTGGAGATGGGTCCTTTATTTTTTTTTTTTTTTTTTCTTATCCTGTGTCGCCTTCAAGATGGGGTGGATCAGTTCACCAGCTTCCTGTACCACCCACATCACTCGTTAAGATCCGGGTTAGAATTGGCCTTCAGTAACCCATGCTTGACACATGTCATCGTAACCGGTTGCATAGATCGATGCTCATGCTGTTGATCACTGGATTGTCTGGTCCAGACTCGGTTATTTATAGACCGCCGTCATATAGCTGGAATATTGCTGAGTGTTGCATAAAACTAAACTCACTCACACTCACCAGAAGGATCGTGGGTTTGAATCACCATACGTCCTGATTATATCTGTGGGTCGGCATCGTAAACGAAAATGTGGTTTCTGAGCTTCTGAGACCTATATCACTTTGGGCTTTTCTCTCGCATCAAGTTCATTCCCTGACTATCTGAAATACTATTTAAAGTCGAAAACCCAAATCACTCTCACTTTGCTTTTTTGATGAAGCGTGCCATGTACCCACAAACTGTACTATTATAATATTTGTTAACATGTTTGATGCAAGTAAAGTATTCGGAAACCTACGATAGAATACTAAGAAAACACATTACAATTTAATTCACGTTTGAACATAGTTTATGTCCGAATCATCAAATGGTTTTAAAACACCCATTTCCATTTCATGGTCGTACATATCAAAGACAGTTATATCATTTAAAATGTGCAAAACTACTGTTACCTTTATTTTGATAAATGATCTACTCATAACGATTTTCTGTTCTTTTCATTTTCAAAAAAAATGTTTAGGGGTTAATTTCCTCTCTGTTTGTATTGGACAGGGGAGTTATTGAGATTAGTAAGGAAAAGATTGACATTTTATTGTCACTTCACTCACTTTGTATAACGTGTTATGGCCGAAGCTCAAAGCACAGCGGCGAGCGTGGCCTCTTAACGGTACAGGATCGATGTTTACAATAAAGCCAAGGCATTCGTCTTGTGATCTGCTTAAGATTAGGATGATATCGATGTGTAAGGTTATTGGATGGTTGTGGGTTTGTGGACAAACGAAGTCCTTTATGGTGTATCAGTGTGTCCCTATTCCGATCTTCGGACACGTGAACAACATTATTTACTCTTCAGTCAGGGCACGTCTTAATATGGACATGGTGATGGTACCGTATCAGTTCATATTGAACAATCATGGCCTCTTTGCAGATTTGCAATAATACGGAGTCCATTTTAACAGAAAATGGCCATATAGAGTCCTTTGGAACCTAAACCATGATTCGCTTAAGCTTATCTATTTTTTTATGTTTTTCATTATTTTGCTATATTTTTTTATAGTCGATGAGTGTTTTGTTCTTGGTGAACGGTGAAGTTTTAGCTCCAAGTAAGTCGCAGTCACTTCACTCAAGAAATGTATTCTGCTGGCATGTAGAGGTTGTTTCCAATAATTATTATTTCCATATCAGTGACCAAACTAATGCCCGAAGTAATACCTATTTTAACTTGTATGCCCCCGTGTTCGTTTCAGATGAAAAAGTTACCTGCCTTTGCGTGTGTTTGTGACTGGTGCCAACGGTTGGTCAGGATACGCATATTTCATTCCGAGACCCGTAAAGGTCCGGGCTAGAATGAACCTTCAGTGACCCATGCCTGTCGTAAGAGGCGACTAACGGGATCGGGTGGTCAGGCTCGCTGGCTTGGTTGACATCGGTTCCCAATTGCGTAGGTCGATGCTCATGCTGTTGATCACTGGATTGTCTGGTCCAGACTGGATTATTTACAGCCGCCGCCATATAGCTGGAATATTGCTGAGTACGGCGTAAAACTAAACTCACTCACTCACTACTTCATTACGAACACCTGGTATAATGACTGATAATAGTGAATCATGAACACATGCTTTATGTAGTCGGGATCACAGAGTGGACTTTAAGTGGAGAGCATTAAGTAGAGATTTCTCTGTGTCATGGAAAGGCTTTTGTTGCCAAAGACTAATGTGATTGTATTTGTATGCCTGCAACTCTGCTGTTTGGAGCTACTGCAAAGCAATCAGACCAGAGCAATATTCAAGCAAAACTTTATCAACTGACGTGATTGCTAATGGTTTTGGTCTTGGATCTGAAGACGACACCAGCTGTTTTTCTTACCTCATTATATGTGACATTTAAAGACACGCTTTAATCAATAATCAACTGTTTGAACAAAGTAATGTCGACACAAAGCAACACATCGCCGTTTAACAGATGCAAATGCTACTGGCAACATCTAATGAACGTTCAGATTGATCCAATTTCGTTGCCCAAATAAAATTCTTTAAAAGCTCAAAACGTAAAGGCGAATCCAGCCTGTCGGTTATGAAGTTAATGTTGAAGTCAAGCAAAAGTGTACAGTTCCGTCCCATGTGTAAGGATGCTGAATAATGTTATGCCAAAATGGAAATTGACAATCATATTTTTTGTAAGTTTGAAATATTATGTTGCAAAGAGTGAATTCTGAATGGTTTGCGTGGTTTGTGAAGGAATTCTTCTTATGACCGAGCAGTAAACGTAATCACGTGATGACAATGGCTGCCGACAATGGGAAGATGACATGGTCGGAAACCAACTATCACCAACTGTTGTTTGAATGTATACTTGTATATGCTCATTATATTGACCATTGTTTTTAGTTGTATAATACGCAGCTGCGCAAGTTGTCTCCACATGTCCTCTTCGAAGATTTGGCTGACATATATGCCCTACTTTTGTGATAAATGGTATGTTTATTTAGATGATTAATTTTATAACTACGGTATACACTAGTCGATTCCATGAAGATTCTATGGCAATATTATCACAACTTTAATTTAAGTAATAGGTTTGAAAAAAAGGTCTGGCAATCCAGCGACTGATATAACAAGCAATGATCCAACCAATCACTCGCGTCACAACACATTGTCTCACCTTAGGCAAGTGTTTTGTTCTAAATTACCTGTTCACCCAGCAGTAAATGGGTACCCGGCGGGCTGAGATGCTCTTATACTACTGTTAACCTTCTAGCATCTCACAGGCGGCTTGGGTTTTAGTGCACAGTGATCCATTGACCGGGGTAATAATGTTAGTGTATACATGTACACCTTGTGTGTGAAAGTTAGTACACTATAAGAGTGAGTGAGTGAGTATGTTTTTTACTCCGCTTTTAGCTACATTCCAGCAATATCAGGGGACACGGGATTGGGCTTCACACATAGTACCAATGTGGGAATTCGAACCCGGTTCTTCGGCGTGACGAGCGAACGCTTTATTCACTATGCTACCCCACCGCCACAAAATACGTCACTAGTACATTATATTATTGTTTTAGCCGTGGGCCAGTTTTTGAAGGCGCCACAATTGACTGTACTATGTCGAGACAACCAAAGGTGTGCCAGAATCCTGTGATGGTGAGTTCGAATCACAGGATTCGTACAATGTACCGAAAACTACGGTTATAACGAACTCAAATGGACCAATAATTGTTGTTCGTTTTAAACGTAGTATCCCGTACGAATTTCCATTAAATGTACCATCAGTAAGTGCCAGGGACAAAACAGTTCGTTAGACGCGTGTTCGTTAATAAACATAGTCTACTGTTTTTATGTTTAGTTACTCATACTTTACATCTACCTTGATTAATGCTCCTTGATCTCCACGGCAACTATCTTTGAATCCTCTCGTTGTCAACGTTATACCTGCCTTGAGAACGTACAGAGTTCCTAATTAGATCGTTATCATGCTGTGGGGCCACTGGTACAACAGCAGAGTACAAGGTGTATCTTGTATGGCCGGTTGTCAAGATAGTTATATATTAATATTCACATGAAAGGTTATGGCACAATGGTTATGGCACACTGACATAAAGTATTCAAAAAAAGATCAATTTTGAAGCTTAAAAGAGCTCAATATTTAGTAAAAGGATAATATTTGAGTTCCTGTTGCAAGAAATGGAAAGTTTTTATGAGGTTGGTAGGCTTACATTTTAACAGTATATATTTGAAAAGCATTTGGATTACGTAAACAGGATCATTAATTCTGTGACAAAATCCAAGAGGAATATGGTGTCTAGAGAGGATGAGTCTTGTATCTTGAGCTAACTTTCCAGCTGTTGCCAAATGGATGTTACCTTGCTACAGTCTGTACAGAGGTGTGAAGCAGTTTATCTTGAAGTTGGACAGCAGCTACACGTATTATGGTCAACGTAACCCATCATGGGTTTATAAGTTATAAAGTCTTCTGTTTGTGGGTAAAATATGATGTAGGAGTCTATATTGGAGCCATTGTAAAGATATGTTTTGTTTGAACATCGAAATGGCCAAAAACCATTGGCATACGGCATATATCCAGTTTGGCATTATAACCAGGGTATTACATCGGCAGGAAATCCGTTCTGGCAAAAACATGGCATTATATCCAGGGTTGCATTATAACCAGGGTTCATTGTATATGTAATAGAACTGACTTCCTTTACTTTCAGCAATTATAATGAAATTATACTTTGAAATTATAATGTTTGGCTTTAAACTTCCTTGCGTATTTCGCTGACACAATGTGAAATTACGGCAATCTTACACACGTTCATTGTACGACAACCATTGTATCCTGCTGATTTCTTCTCAAACTGGTGATTTCTTCTGACAAAAAATCACAAGATGATAGTACAGAAGTCAGACAGTTGGAGCAATCTCTGTACACCAGTTACTGCAACAAAGGCATCCTTCGCACTTCAGGACATTTATCCTGACACAGTAGGAAACAATCGATATTGTGATGCGTCGCAGTTAACGTTAAAAACACAAAAACAAAAAAAACACGTCTTTGATTATGAGGCTAGTAGATAAGCAGCACTAAAACCCCGTGGGGAAATAATAAAGAAGTTGTCACAAGTACATTCCTTATCCTCCTGACAATCTTGACTCGTGTTTTGGTATTTTTGAAAACCACGTTCTTACGTTTATCAACTCTTATTTGCAGTAGTCGAGCTCGACATCGTCAATATTATGTGGCACTGTAATACATACTCTGTAAGAAAGCCTCTGTTGGTTATATGTCGCAATTTTATGAGACAGCCTTACGAGTTATGAATACCTCTGCTTTCTTAATATTGATGACAGTTGCTTTTATTGGCACAAATTTAATATGTTTCCTTCGTAAATCATTCTTCACTGTCACAATAGTCCTCAGAAAGGTTATCCTTATTGACTTGTGCAAGCCTAGATTAGAGCTATCGTACAGATTTAAACCGATACAGGCAGGCGTTCATCTACAAGTAAGCTCTGATATCAACACTGAATTCCTCCAATCTTGTCTGACAAGACGCTCTGTCGTCATACCAAGTTACCGACAGATATTATCTTAATACAATCTATTTACATATTTTGTACTGATAAAATGACAGCTTTCTTTGTACAAGGGCAGTGGGGTAGCCTAGAGGTTAAAGCCCACTAAAATGTGTGAAGCCCATATCTTGTGTCCCCCGCCGTGATATTGCTGTAATATTGTTATAAGCGGCGTAAAACTGTACTCACTCACACTCACTTTCTTTGTACAGGCTTCCTAAGAACTGTTCCTTAACTTCATTAGGATGACAAATATTACCCTTAAACGTCGTTTTGTAAATGTTATGGTGTTCTATTTCAATGGGTTTCTTAATAACTTCATTTATCCAAATATCAACTTCTTTCGATATGCTTCTGAGTTTACCGATTTTTTCCCTTTGTCTGTTTCATGTATACAGGACCGCCTCCATTGAGCTGGAATATTGCCGACTGCGGCGTAAAACGAAACTCACTCACTCATGTATACAGCCAAACAACGTCGTTTACCGTCTAATCATAAGCTCCTTGGGACAGGACACTTAATCCCACCGCCATCTGTAAATATGTACTTTCACCTCCTTACGTCGCTGGATATTATGTTTGTAACTGCACATGGGCGACTGACCTATTACAAAACGGGTGTAATGCTTCTACCTCAACAAACCTGATTGTCATAGTCATTCTGAGAGACGGGCCAAGTTCACCTGAAAGAAGCGGACAGTTTGTGCGGCAAGTCGACGAGTACCACCATGTCAACGACGAAGAAGAGTCATCCGGATTCCTGGCTGTGTGTAAACAACAGATTGGGTCCCCACACCGGGAACCTTTGCTAGTCTGTCCTGCTGTGCGTTCTGTTTCGTAATTACTAACATGTACCGTCTGGAACTATATACCCATCAACAAGAAACATGGCTGCGGGCTTCAAAAACCTCACCCCACAGTTTTGTCTTCCGTCATCCCACGAAGTACCGTCCGAGGGCGAAACGTACGCACTTACACATAAACAAGGACAGAAATGATTAACCATCGGCTGTCAAAAATAAGTGGGCATATTCTGTTCTTCCGAAATATATCCTTCCTAAGGGATTGCTTCGATTAGGTTTGATCGTGTCGGTGTTTGTGAGAGATAAAACCATACGACAAGTACGAAGACGCTTCATTTGTCAAACTCAGAACGAGGCAAATCCCAAAACTCGAAACGGAAACTTTCCGGAATGCCATACTCCCTCGATGACAGATAACCCAATCAACACCCGAGATTTGCGCTACCAAGAGGTTTGGTTAAACCGGTGCTGACGCCTACTGAAGATGAAATCCGTATTTTACAGACAATGGTGTCAGGCGATGCTGATCTTTATCCGATTGTCTTGTGACGCCTGCGCCAATCTCTTCGTTTGTGTGTCTGTTTTATTTCGGTTGGTATTTATGTCCAGATACATTCCAATGACTATCGTTTAAGTTCGTTGTTTCTTGTAGAAAAAGATCGTGGAATCATGTTTCTGAGAACTTGTCCTGTTGATTGTTTGCATTGACCTTTATTGCGTATGGTTCAAACGTAAACCGTCACATAAGCAAACAATATGCTGATAAAAACAATGTTTCAAATTTGTATATGAAATATGATAACGACATTTGCAAAAATAATTCAAGCTCAAATATCCTAATGTCGGTTCTATTTGTGATGTAGTAGTCTGTTTAGATTTTCTTTTTGGGGAATAAATCCTTTTATCAGGTAAACTCATATATCACAGTCTGTACGATCCACGAACGCCAGTGAGATATTTCTGTGGCAAATGCTGTATTACTCATAAGGGAAAACTATAATCCTGCATTATTTTAATTTCCCCTACGTTTCCTGTTTTACGTCATTTGGACATGGGATTGATGGCCGTTTACAAGGAGATCGATCATGTCTGTCTTTGGAATAATTATGATGCATGAAAGTCCCATTATTAATATATTACACAGAAATTCATATATGAATAAAATCACAAAGTAGGTCATAGTGATCGGAAAGGACAGTGAAATAGAACTATTCAGTCTTCTTTGAAATGTTTTCCAATTATATCACGGCATGGCAGAAAGAGACCCCAAAGGTTGCAAGGTTCAACAATGCAACAAGAACAAATTAGTGAGTGAGTGAGTTAAAATCTGACTTCACCTCGGCAATATTTCAGCCATATAGTGACGAGAAATATTTTACCTACACAATATATTTTAATTGTTAAATAACCAGTCATCGAAGGACTGTAAAATAACTAGGGTATCACAGATGGTGTCTTAAACTAGCATGTAAATCTAAAACTATTTTATTTACGAAGACAATACAATAAAAAAACAGACTATAGGTCGCCAACAAATGAAGGTAGATCACCATAATAGGGACCTTGGGGACTTTAAGTGCCTTTGCTATCTGCATCTCAAGAGCAACAGTTGTGACGGGGGGGGGGGGGGAACCCCCTGTGTGCGCACACACACACACACACACACACACGCCTCTAGATCCGCCTATGTAGTGCCATGATAATGAACGGTCAAGAAACTAAATGCTCTCTTGTGTCTATTTCATTAATGTATCAGACCTCCTGTAAATAAATGACACAGGTCACACTAAAACCCTTTTTCACATCCGCCCCGTCCATAACCTTCACAAATTGAGCCTTAAAGACAGTCAGCTAAGGTACTGGGAATAGACCTTCATCTAAGGAAGATAACTCCCACAGTCACAGGATAAAGCCTTGTTCGAGTTAAGATGTAAGAGCGAGCTGCTGAGGAGACAGGTGATTCCGGGAACTCCTGAAGGAGCAGGTGCTACTAGCACGATGCAGCTATTGACTTGCTGAACCAAAAATAGTTCTCCCTCTGTGTATCCGTTGTAACGCCGGGCACAGGCACCAGCCTACAGTGCAGATTGGACTTTTTACGTTCTCTAATTCGTCGTAAAAACCAAACGCCGTAGGACACTCGACGGCATATGCTGTTAGTGTCTGACGGTTAAATTAACGGATTTCCGGATTAGGAGAATGCATGAGGCATCAGCGATTCTGCAGTTGTCAGACTGACCTTATATAAAATCTCATCATGCACTCCTTTGTATTAAAATGATTCCTCAAAATAAGGAGGGTCCATTGTATGTATCGGTTACACTCCGGATGACAAAAGTATTTATGACCTGTTTGAAATCGTCATAAGCAGTTTTACAACAGTGTACACGCTACTAAAACTTTACCTCAAGCTAAAGGGAGTGAGTGAGTGAGTTTAGTTCTACGCCGTTTTTAGCAATATTCCAGCAATATCACGGCGGGAGACAGCAAAAATGGGCTT